>NC_059366.1:47310000-47375000 GCF_019703515.2 Myxocyprinus asiaticus | reverse complement strand
CCCTGACGATATTTCAGCGATGTGAACTGTCTGATATTCTCTGACTGTTTAGATTCAGTTATTTCACACTTCTGTTATGATTTAGATTCAATATAGCGAGATACTTTTGTCATGTGGTTTGTGGTGTAATGCTTGTTTCTATAAAGAACAGCTGTCAAGAAGCTTGAAAGAGATCCTGTTAAATTTACGGTAAAACACTTCCAGCTGTTGTTGCCAGAAATTCACTGTTCAAGTACACTGACTGTGTTTCAGGTACTATATGATGTAATTTGGTGCCTGTGTATTTTACTGTTGAGTTCACTACTGTATATATATTATTAAATTATATAATATTAATATTCCAACATACTGGAAGTATAAAAATCTGCTGTGTCCTTTTAAATGTGCTGTTAATAACAAAAGGCCACATAATGACTTTAATGTCACACCATCACGAAGTGTAACATAAACACCCCAATGTACACAACAGATAACAAAAATAAAACTATTTCAGTCAAATGTAATTAAATGTGATGGGTCACACAAGGACTTCTGGGGTTTTTACCATCATTTTAGCTGTAGTTTAATTAATTTTTGTGGTGATCAACATTGTCACAGATGCTGTCGATTGAGCTGAACCGGAATATTCCTTTAAACCAGTAGATATAAAGAAAAACATCTGAAATGCAAAGAGAACATATGAGTCTTAAAATAGTATTTGAAATGTCAGCTGTGGGCATCTCGCCACATTTTTGAAAATCTTGCTGCAATTAAAGCTCTGAATAATGTCACACATAGCAACAGCATGGAGATGTTTGTCAGAGGCAGATGTATTGTGGGTAATAGTGCTAATGAATGCTGCTCCTGCCCCTCATGCCCACATAAATGCGGGAGTCGCGGTGTGTGCGCTGGAGACGAGCATCAGCTTTATGACTGACGGGTCGCTGCAGCGCGAGCGATGTGATTTGTGGCTGGATCAAAATGATGCTGGCCGCCCGTGCGCTCCGTTATGTGATTTACACACGGCTAAATCAGCCAGACAGCGAGCTGTGGGACCAGATCCATCACTCGCTGGGGAGCGCTTGTTCAGAAGCGGTCCATCAACACATAACCCGACAGGCCTCAGAAACGCTTCACAACACAGCGTCTGATGCGGCTGGTGTCGCGGGACCGTCCCAAGCGCTGCCGTACCACTGTAATGAAACATGATTCAGGAGTAATTGATTTCGATCTTGAAGGACCTGAAACATGGTGAATGTGGCGAGCTTCAGCAGAGAACACACTGATTTATGACATTAAATTCTGAGCGCTCACATATTTTTGTTGACATCAGATATCTGGATAAAAGCTGGAATTACTGTCGACTTTACCTGTCTGTTGTGCACTCACACACACCTATCAGTCCATCTATTAATGCTGGAGTTAAAACAGGCCGTAACGCAGATATAAATATAATAATCTGTCTGAAGATGTTGGCTTCAGCTCACATGAATGTCTAATGAAGCTTCTAACATTCTAAGGTCTGCATGTGTTTTCATGGACTTGTAAGTGTAAAATACATTGCACACACAAATATTTGGTTATTTTTAATGCAGTACTTTTTGCTATTGAGTAAATTAACCATATAAATGACATTTTGTCATGCTGGATTTATGTTTTCCCTGAGCTCGTCATGATGCATTCTGTCATTGTGTTCTATGTTGCCTTAGATCACGTCCACACTAGTCCATTTTCGATTTCCTAAAGTCATAGTTTATCAAAGTATGCAGTTATGGAGTCTCTGGGTTTTTTGTTTTTTTCATGGATGAGAGGCGTAAACGTTGCAAAATCAATGCATTTTAGGACAAAAGCATATTAGTGTGGTCGTGGCCTTTGAATGTGTCCAAAAGGAAGGTATCTAAGAAGGCTTTTTCATTTTATTTTTGAATGCTTTGGAACAGCTTTTGTGTGGCGATTGCATCTATGACGCATTAAGATGTCCCCTACACAAGCACTTCATTGGTTTTCCTCCAGGTCTGTTCCTGAAATCAAAAGATTCAAACTCTGCCGTGAGATTTCATGCTTCTCAGAATCACTGAAATCAATCGTTTCTACTCAAGGGTGACTGTAATCCTGTAGTGTGAAGAGAGATCGTCAGAGATATAAAATAAGATTTAAAGTCATATTTAAAGGGATAGTTCACCCAAAAATGAAAATGCTCTCATTATTTACTCACCCTCATGATATCCCAGATGTGTGTGACTTTCTTTCTTCACCAGAACACATTTGAAGAACAATAGTGAAATATCTCAGTTCAATAGGTCCTTAAAATGCAAGTGGATGGAGATTTCTCTTTTGAAGCTCCAAAAATCACAGACAGTCAGCATAAACATCATCCATATGACTCTTATCGGAAGTATTGGATTATAGTTAAAATTTGACTTAAATATTGATCTTTTTCAAACCAAAAGAAGTCATATCACTTTAAAATACATTAATTTAACCGCTGGAGTCGTATGGATGATGTTTATGCTGACTGTCTGTGATTTTTGGAGCTTCAAAAGAGAAATCTCCATTCACTTGCATTTTAAGGACCTGTTGAGCTGAGATATTTCACTATTTTTCTTCATATGTGTTCTGGTGAAGAAAGAAAGTCACACACATCTGGGATATCATGAGGGTGAGTAAATAATGAGAGGATTTTCATTTTTGGGTGAACTATCCCTTTAACGCTACACTAACCTTTGGCCCTCTAGTGGTTGAAGCAGAAAACTGCAAGTTATTTGCGGAGAAACATTTTATGTGAGCTGTGATTCGGCACTGCTCTTCTGCGCGGATGAATCTCATGGTTTGAGGACTTTAGATATTTGATTTACCTGTAGAACAGGAGTCATGAGTCAATGTGCTATTTTCATGTTGATATTATTTTATTCATTTAAACATTTATAACCAATATATTACTTTGAGCACGATAAAAACACTCTTAGTTATAATCTTAAGCGTTTTATCCACTACACAATGCACATTAATGTTTGTATTGTATTACACATACCAATTTAAGAGGTGAATCTTGTGGTTAATGGCTGATATGAGTTCAGTTCAAGACACTTATTGTTATATAACAGTCTACAGCCTCAGTGAACAATGTGAGTGAATCATAATATTACAATAGTAGGTCTATGCACTGTAAACAATAACACTGTAATATTAAAACACAAAACGAGGATTTGATAATCATGGTGAGGAAATATTCTTTACTGACTATAAAAATAATATGCAGACAAATGCAGCCTAAGAAAACAGTGGCACACACACTTTGGGAATCTCAGAAGTGTTTCTGAACTTATGAACAGGATGAATCATATGGTTTTGAACATGGATTTTTTTTTTTATGTACTCAATAATGAACCTTTGTTAATTATAACCAAAAAATCTTACATAGTGCAGCTTTAAAGATTTATGTTTGGGGGAAGAATGTCCATCCATTTGAAAAGAAACAAGTTATTTTGATTATCTGTCTGTGTGGACTTCAGAGATCTGGTCATTCCTACAATCTGGTGCTTTGAAACTTGATCTTAGGAATCTTTGTTTCATTACTATAAGGTACATGTTAAAGATTTTACTAATCATACCGCTCAAGCTAAATGACTTACATCAAATTCTCACTTACCAGCCATCCAACACACTCCCATGGAGTAATCGTACAGATTTGTACAAGTTGGCTTATATGAATTCATAGGAGTTTTACAACAGACAATCAGGTGAGTCTCTCTCGACTCCTAAAATGCGACAATTACTTTCTTCCGTCATACTTAACGTACTGTTTTTGTGGGGGCCTGGGTATCTCAGCGAGTATTGACGCTGACTATCACACCTGGAGTCACGAGTTTGAATTCAGGGTGTGCTGAGTGACTCCAGTCAGGTCTCCTAAGCAACCAAATTGGCCCGGTTGCTAGGGAGGGTAGAGTCACATGGGGTAACCTCCTCGTGGTCACTATAATATGGTTCTCGCTCTCGGTGGGGCGTGTGGTGAGTTGTGCTTGGATGCCGCAGAGAATAGTGTGAAGCCTCCACACACACTACGTCTCCACGGTAACGCGCTCAACAAGTCACGTGATAAGATGCGCGGATTGACGGTTTCAGACGTGGAGGCAACTGAGATTCATCCTCCACCACCCGGATTGAGGCGAGTCACTACACCACCATGAGGACTTAGAGCGCATTGGGAATTGGGCATTCCAAATTGGGGAGAAATTTCTTCAAATCATGCTTTGGGACATAAAATTAAGAAGCAAGTTTGCAATGCAGAGCTTTCACTTCCACTTTATACATCCAGGGATTTGCATGTCTACAATTAGCCATTTCATACAAATTCGTACGACTTCTCATGAGATCGGATTTGACATCTTTCGAACGCTCCCGGGCAGATATTTTCTATGGATACAAGCGACATAAAAGTGCAGCTCCTATCTGCTTAAATGAGTAAAGAACAAAATCTCCAAATCGGTTGGTCAAGATTACGATCAAAGAACACATTTCAGATCAGAAATTAAATCTGAAATTACTGTGACACTTATTTTTGTCAAAGACGATTGACTTGCAGCTCAGTGGACATGAGGAAATGACACTAGTGCAATAAATTAAAATGATTTCACTTTTTTAAAATGTCACTTTTATTCCCGCAGCAGTGTGTAACATTACAAATATTCTTAATTCTTTTTAACAAGCCCATTAAAACTGTAACTGGTTGAAATGAAACCATCTTAATATCATAACTTGTACTGGGAATGACCCATCTGATCTCAGAGGAGAAACTCATTTCATTGGCCGTCTGTGCAGATTCTTGACTCAATAATGAGCGATTCACTCATGTGGAGCTGTCACACGTGTTCTGCTTCATGTTTTACAGTAAAACCGTATCATCTGTGCTAATGAGTGTTTCAGATGTAGGCATGTGATGGTATCAAATTTTCATGTCACGATAATTGCTGAAGATTTATCACGGTATACAGTATTATCACGGTATTGAATTACATTACAAAAACGGGTTGAAAGATAAACTAACTTTATTGTTGTTCTCTTAATAACGAGTTTAATTACTTTTTCAATACCAAACTGGCCTTTACATTTTAAATTTGGCCTTTAAAAGAACCTTGAATGTTTAAAAATTAAAACACAGCACTAGTAAGCGGAAGGTTGCTGGTTCAATCCCCACAGCCATCACCATTGTGTCCTTGAGCAAGACACTTAACTCCAGGTTGCTCTGGGGGGATTGTCCCTGTAATAAGGGCACTGTAAGTCTCTTTGGATAAAAGTATCTGCCAAATGCGTAAATGTAAATGTAAAATGTAACACCATAGATACATAACCAAATATAACATTTAGTTTGATGTCTTAATATTTAAATAGTCATTCTGCCACAGGGCCACTGATCATTACAGATCAGTACAGACCTTGTCTTGTTGAGCCTAATGTTAAATTAAGGCTAGACTAATTTTATCAAGCAAGCTACTATAGGCTACAACAACAGTATGCATGTTTATCAGGATAAACAGTTATCCAGTTGCTAATATATAGCTAGGTGCACGTGTAATGGTGGCCAGCTGATAGGTAGCTGTGCAATGTGTATAAACCTCACTCTCCTGACCTCAAGAGGTGCAATAGCGACTGACACTAGAGGCTGTAGCCTTTAACCTCCTTGTTAGCACATCCGCCTCCCATGCCAGAGACGCCAGTTCAAGTCCCATACGGAGCGGGTAGAACAGGATTGTGACAATGGTGCCGTGATCCGGATGGGAGTGAGGTTTAGGAGGGTGAGTGTAATGGTGGCCAGCTGATAGGTAGCTGTGCAATGTGTATAAACCTCACTCTCCTGACCTCAAGAGGTGCATTAGCGACTGACACTAGAGGCTGTAGCCTTTAGCCTCCTTGTTAGCGCATCCGCCTCCCATGCCGGAGACGGTGGTTCGAGTCCCATACGGAGCGGGTACAACAGTAGTGTCACACTAGCTACACATTAATAACTGCAAATTCACCCACACTGTATGGCAAAATACTTTCTTACTTCTGACTTAACCCTATTAGAATGCGGATAAAGGGTCAGCAGCATTGGTTTGTTTACATCAGAGGGCACATGTGTCATTTGTTGTCATTTGTTGATGAGATAAAAACTACTGTGTGATCAGAAAAATCAAAACTATTTGGCCAAAAGCTTATCTAGAGTAATTTATGGTATTTTGAAGTGCCCATGACAACAATATAGGACATGTTATTTACCATTATATACCGTATAACAGAATACCGTCACATGCCTATTCAGATGTAACGTCACAGACTGCACTGGAGCTGCAGAACCGCAGTCTGTCAAACTGATGTCCATGTGAAATGAGGCTGAAACTGTGTCAAACGCATTGAAATGACAAGAGAGGAAGATTTCAAACTTCAACCACTCAAATATGCTGCAGTGCATTCAGATTTACATGAACACGTAAACACGCTTCATTGTATTGCGTTCCACACCGGCCATTTACACAGGAGCAGATGTGATGTTTGAAACGGCTCTAGATTGCTGAATTAAAGCTCTGACATTGTGTCGTCCTCAAAGAAACACAGTGTATTTCACTGTTCTTAGTACACTATTCCCAAAAGCACTCGTTTACTTCAATATATGTGAAGAGGAGTCTGAATATCAGGCAAAACCCCTGTGGATTCTCCTTGTAATTTCCTATTTAACACTATATATTGAATGCCGTCTCTTTTTTAGCAGCTCTTGAAGATCATCTCAATGACGTTTGCACAGAATCCACTGTATTAAAATAATATCCTGACATGTCTTCTACAGACATCAGCAATTGCTCGCACCGTCTAAAGTGCATTTACAGCTTCACGGTTTGTGTTTACATAATGAGAATTATTCCTTAAGCAGTTTGTTTTGTTTTCACAACAGCAAATAACACTCGCTCCATTAAACGTGTTTCTCTGCTTTATATTTATAGCATACAGGAGAATTTACAGTCGTTCCTAAACACTCATGGCGGGAAGATCATTTACCTGGAGTGTCAATCAATAACGTAAAGCTTCATTAATCAGTTGCTCTGCTGATCTGACAATTCTTCTGTTTTCTGTGGTGAAAAAGCTAAGATACATCTGGTTTATAATCAGTTACACATGAAAAGTAGCAGGTTGTCTTTCAGAACATGTACTAATATGAATTAAGTGTGCTTGTCACATGAATGAACCTTCACATCAACTGGTGGGTCACAGTTTTGTTTTGGTACCATGTTGGGTCGCCGCTTGATGTCTAATGTAAAATCTAGGTTCTGAAGCAAAAGCAGTTGAGAATCAGTGATGCAGAATATTGAAGAATCATGAACTTTGACAGGAACCGACTTTGAATTGAATTGTGCTGAAGCTCCAAACTAACACAGTTGTCTGAAACACTTGAAATTGTAATTGCGATTAATTTAGATTTTTTGAATTTACGTTAAGGTACTTATTTTATGGGGGGTCTGGGTAGCTCAGCGAGTATAGATGTTGACTATCACACCTGGAGTCGTGAGTTCAAATCCAGGGTGTGCTGAGTGACTCCAGCCAGGTCTCCTAAGCAACCAAATTGGCCCGGTTGCTAGGGAGGGTAGAGTCACATGGGGTAACTTCCTCGTGGTTGTGATTAGTGGTTCTCGCTCTCAATGTGGCGTGTGGTAAGTTGTGTGTGGATCACGGAGAGTAGCATGAGCCTCCACATGCTGTGAGTCTCCGCGGTGTCATGCACAACGAGTCACATGATAAGATGCACGGATTGACGGTCTCAGAAGCGGAGGCAACTGAGATTCGTCCTCCACCACCCGGATTGAGGTGTGTAACCACGCCACCACGAGAACCTACTAAGTAGTGGAAATTGGGCATTCCAAATTGGGAGAAAAGGGGATAAAAAAAGATACTTATTTTATGTGGGACAACTGTATGCCATATTCTTCATGCAAGTTATTCATCCAAAGCAAGCTCTGTAATCTTGATTATTTATTTGATTAACTGTGCAGCCCTACATAGTGCTTTAACAGGAGACGCTCACGTTAAAGGGATAGTTCACCTAAAAATGAAAATTCTCTCATTATTTACTCACCCTCATGATATCCCAGGTGTGTGTGACTTTCCTTCTTCACCAGAACACATATGAAGAAAAATAGAAAAATATCTCAGCTCAGTAGGTGCTTAAAATGCAAGTGGATGGAGATTTCTCTTTTGAAGCATTAACATCATCCATACGACTCCAGAGGTTAAATTAATGTCTTCTAAAGTGATATGATCTCTTTTGGTGTGAAAAAGATCATTATTTAAGTACTTTTTTTAACTCTAAATCACGTTTCCGGTCGGCAGCGGTACACGCGTGTGACGTAATCGCATTGGCATTTGAAACATGCAAGAACTGACGCACATGAGAGACACATGGAAGTGCAGCGTTGTTTACAAGAGATTAGGAGGAACGCTGTACAGTAGCTTCGCTGGTTTTGGTTTAGATCTGTATTTATCTGTTTCTTTACTCACAATGGTGTGTTTGTGTGATTATCCTGGATGTCTCAACTGGGTGGAGAATGTGAGATTACATCTGTAACAACAACACGAATACTTCCCACGAGAGACCGCTTGGACTGCACCCTCTCCTGAAGCATTGTATTATAGTTAAAAAGTACTTAAATATTGATCGCGTGCAGACTGTTTATTAATTAACATCACTGTCCATTGTGGTTAAATAATTGCACAAGATCATATTGTGATTTTGATTTGATTCTGTTTATTTTTGAAGCCCTATCTAGTAACGTCCCACTTGTATAAATCACATTGTGCCTCTGTTTATCCAGTGAAACATTTAATGAGAATTTGCTGAATTACAGACAGGTGACAGTATCAATATAAAGAGTCTGATGAACACACACACACACACACACACACACACACTGCACAATCAGTCCTCACTGACCTGTTTACTCAAATCATCACAGTGGAGTCAAACACTAAAGATGCTCAAACACTGTAGATCACTGACCCTTAGTCAAATCTGACCTCACTAAGGTCATGACCCCTGCGTCAGTCAAATTTCTGTACGTTTACACTGATTGTGTCTCTCTTTCCAACATATTCATTCACTCTTCAGGTGTCTCCTCACGGATGATATAAATAACTGATTTATGACAAGTGTTTGTCTCTTACGACAGTTCCAGAACAGAATAAATTATTTGGAGACGCTCCACTCCTGTCTGTCTCAAATAACAACATTAATAGAGTGAAACACTGTTGTTGTTTTTATGTGTCACTTTGACAGAAAACAGGAAGACTGACACAGCTGAATATGTAAATGAGGTGAACTGATAAAATAAAAGCAGTTTTCTCTCAGAACGCTGTGAGCAAAAGTGTTAATGTGTGATTTTTGTGATAAAAAACGAAACTTTAATTGAAGTAAAACAATTGAAACAGGGGAAATATCTCATTATTAAATATTTTTCTCCAAAACACGTTGGCCACAATTATTGGCACCCCTAGAAATTCTTATGAGTAAAATATATCTGAAGTATATTCCCATTCATATTTAAAAAAATGTAGTGCACCTGGGTGATGAGGAACAAGAAGTTGTTCAACCATGACTTCCTGTTTCACAAGGGTATAAATATGAGGTAACACACAGGCCAAATTCCCTTAGTCATCAATCACAGTGGATAAGACTAAAGAATATAGTTCTGATATGTGGCAAAAGAATGTTGAACTTCACAAAATGGGAAGTGGCTATAAGAAAATATCCAAAGCATTGAAAATGGCCATTTCCATTATCAGGGCAATAATTAACATGTTCCAATCAACTGGAGATCTTAAGAATCGGACTGGAAAAGGACGTGTGACTATATTGTCTCCACTCACAGTGAGGAGGATGGTTCAAGTGGCCAAAGAATCTACAAGGATCACAGCTGGAGAACTGCAGTAATTAGTTGGGTCTTAGTCAGAAAGTCTCCAAAACTACAATCAGATGTCACCTACATCATCACAAGTTGTTTGGGAGGGTTTCATTAAAAAAAGCCTCTGTTCTCATCCAACAACAAACCCAAGCATCTATAGTTTGCCCGACACTACTGGAACTTCAAATGGGACCGGATTCTGTGGTCAGATGAAACAAAAAAAGAGCTTTTTGGCAGCGAACACCATAGATGGGTTTGGCACACACAGAGATGAAGTACCCAATGCCCACAGTTAAATATGGTGCTGGATCTTTAATGTTGTGGGGCTGTTTTTCTGCCAGAGGTCCTGGACATCTTGTTCGGATACATGGCATCATGGACTCTATCATATACCAACAGATACTAAATCTAAACCTGATTGCCTCTGCCAGAAAGCTTAAAATGGGCCCAGACTGGATCTTACAGCAGGACAATGATCCAAAACAAACATCAGAATCAACACAAAAATGGTTTACTGACCACAAAATCAAGGTTCTGCCATGGCCATCCCAGTCCCCTGACCTGAACCCCATAGAACACCTGTGTGGTGAACTGAAGAGGAGAGTCCACCAGCATGCATCTCTGAATTTAAAGGATCTGTAGAGATTCTGTATGGAGGAATGGTCTCAGATCCCTTGCCAGGTGTTCTCTCATTAGGCATTATAGGAGAAGACTCAGAGCTGGTATCTTGGCAAAGGGAGGCTGCAAAAAGTATTGAATAAAAGGGTGCCAATAATTATGGCCAATGCGTTTTGGAGAAAAATATTTATTTAATAATGAGATATTTCCCCTCTTTCAATTGTTTTACTTCAATTAAAGATTAGTTTTTTTGTGATTTTTATTTTATTAATTTTTTTTAATGAAAGATCAAAAGGATAAACAATGCAGATTTTTTTTCACAGCCTTCTTTGCTCATATTTACCAAGGATGCCAATATATTTGTCCACAACTGTAAAACATTCTGGAAGTGTTGTGTGTTTATTGATGTTTTATTGGAAGAGCGTCTGGAGAGATGTCTCCTGCAGAGATCATCTTCACTCAATACAGGTGCATCTCAATAAATTAGAATGTCGTGGAAAAGTTCATTTATTTCAGTAATTCAACTCAAATTGTGAAAATCGTGTATTAAATAAATTCAATGCACACAGACTGAAGTAGTTTAAGTCTTTGGTTCTTTTAATTGTGATGATTTTGGCTCACATTTAACAAAAACCCACCAATTCACTATCTCAAAAAATTAGAATATGGTGACATGCCAATCAGCTAATCAACTCAAAACACCTGCAAAGGTTTCCTGAGCCTTCAAAATGGTCTCTCAGTTTGGTTCACTAGGCTACACAATCATGGGGAAGACTGCTGATCTGACAGTTGTCCAGAAGACAATCATTGACACCCTTCACAAGGAGGGTAAGCCACAAACATTCATTGCCAAAGAAGCTGGCTGTTCACAGAGTGCTGTATCCAAGCATGTTAACAGAAAGTTGAGTGGAAGGAAAAAGTGTGGAAGAAAAAGATGCACAACCAACCAAGAGAACCGCAGTCTTATGAGGATTGTCAAGCAAAATCGATTCAAGAATTTGGGTGAACTTCACAAGGAATGGACTGAGGCTGGGGTCAAGGCATCAAGAGCCACCACACACAGACATGTCAAGGAATTTGGCTACAGTTGTCGTATTCCTCTTGTTAAGCCACTCCTGAACCACAGACAATGTCAGAGGTGTCTTACCTGGGCTAAGGAGAAGAAGAACTGGACTGTTGCCCAGTGGTCCAAAGTCCTCTTTTCAGATGAGAGCAAGTTTTGTATTTCATTTGGAAACCAAGGTCCTAGAGTCTGGAGGAAGGGTGGAGAAGCTCATAGCCCAAGTTGCTTGAAGTCCAGTGTTAAGTTTCCACAGTCTGTGATGATTTGGGGTGCAATGTCATCTGCTGGTGTTGGTCCATTGTGTTTTTTGAAAACCAAAGTCACTGCACCCGTTTACCAAGAAATTTTGGAGCACTTCATGCTTCCTTCTGCTGACCAGCTTTTTAAAGATGCTGATTTCATTTTCCAGCAGGATTTGGCACCTGCCCACACTGCCAAAAGCACCAAAAGTTGGTTAAATGACCATGGTGTTGGTGTGCTTGACTGGCCAGCAAACTCACCAGACCTGAACCCCATAGAGAATCTGTGGGATATTGTCAAGAGGAAAATGAGAAACAAGAGCCCAAAAAATGCAGATGAGCTGAAGGCCACTGTCAAAGAAACCTGGGCTTCCATACCACCTCAGCAGTGCCACAAACTGATCACCTCCATGCCACGCCGAATTGAGGCAGTAATTAAACAAAAGGAGCCCCTACCAAGTATTGAGTACATATACAGTAAATGAACATACTTTCCAGAAGGCCAACAATTCACTAAAAATGTTTTTTTTATTGGTCTTATGATGTATTCTAATTTTTTGAGATAGTGAATTGGTGGGTTTTTGTTAAATGTGAGCCAAAATCATCACAATTCAAAGAACCAAAGACTTAAACTACTTCAGTCTGTGTGCATTGAATTTATTTAATACACGAGTTTCACAATTTGAGTTGAATTACTGAAATAAATGAACTTTTCCACGACATTCTAATTTATTGAGATGCACCTGTATAACAAACTTATTCGAGTCTATGTCTGTCTCTCTATTCACTTTCATTTGTTTGTCTTGATTCAGAGTCAGACTCTAACTCTAACCCTAACTCTATTTTAGTGTTTGTTTTTTTTTCTGTTTCATTGGTGTGCAATGAAATTAACCTAAAGTCCTGACAGATAGCAGGAGCAATTCTTTAGTTTCATGTAACATGACGTCTTGAATTAGAAATAATGTGTTTCTATGGCAACAACACTTGTGCTACAGGATTTGTGTCTTCTGATTGAGACTTTCAGTGCTGGTCAGATTTTACTGCAGTAATTATGAGAAATATGTCCGGCTGTTCATCGGTGCATATATAATGACATCTAAATAGTGCACACTAACTGGAGGGATGATATTTCAACATCCTTTGCTTCCTAAAGAAACTATGGATGAGTCCAGCGCTATCCCATAAGTCAGAAGTGCAAAGTGAGTGGTCATAGCCATAAAGTTTTGGTATTTTCATGCAAGCATGCACTAAGTCGAAATCACGAGCACAATGCGCTAATGGGCTGTGTCAAGTATAATTAAATTCAGAGGTTTTTCTCCAGTTATTGCAGCGTCTGTGTCCTATTATATAGTCTATTCACTCAAGCACCAGTGATATAAGCAAACACAGCACATTCATTAGAAGTTGGTAGTGTAAATGGACTGTACGCAATGAATTAGAAGAATTGAAAATTACATTCTTTTGTGCATTACAGTAACTGCATCCTTGATGATTGCCGGGCATATTTCTATGACAGTGACACGCTACTTTTATATGCATGGAAAATGTGATTCTCGTCAGGATTTGGATGTATGCTCAGTTTAATTATAGAAAGTGCAAGTATTATTAATCATATTGATCTACTGACACACAAATCATGGCTAGTATTAACAGTGATTTTATCGGCACACTCTTCACTTCTACTGGTCAATTCTGATTTTGAAAAATGTAATTAATTAATTGAAACATGAAAAAACTATACCCAAAATATTTCCAAATTCAAATTACACTTCAAATGAAACAGAAATATAATCAAAATAACAAAGTGGTCAAAAACTCACACCAAATCCAAACATTTTACCCTTACTAACATTTTTTGCTTTTGCAGTGACTTAAAAAAACTCTATGACAACAGTTGGAAAAATACTAATATAAATTAGATAATATTAGAATTTTTTTTTTTAATTTTATTTATTACACATTTTCACATATTCCAGCTAGGCTGGGGTCAGAGTGCAGGGTCAGCCATGATACAGTGCCCCTGGAGCAGATTGGGTCAAGGGCCTTGCTCAAGGGCCCAACAGTGGCATCTTGGCAGTGCTGGGGCTTGAACCCCCAACCTTCTGATCAGTAACCCAGAGCCTTAACCGCTGAGCAACCACTGCATTACAAAAATCGTGATAACACCATCTAGTGGCCAATTTTTTTTTTAACTTTGCACAACTCTCTCAGACCAAGAGTCAAATAGGTCCACCAAGTTTCGTTCCGATCGGTCATTGTTAACCTTGTGTAATAGCTGCTGAAATTTGATTGGCCGATGGCGGCCATGTTTTTCAACATACGTGAATGTCCATATAGACAATGATGTCAGCTGAGACAAAGACAATGTATGCAAATTGTGAAGTCAATAGGATTAACGGTTTAATAGTTACAGCCAATTTCAAGTTTTTTGGTATTATAGCGCCACCATGTGTCAAAACCGCACCAACTTTTCTGGGCGACCAAAGATTGACCTCTTACATAAGCATGCCAAGATTGGTGAAGATATCTCATTTCCTTCAAGAGTTATAGCCATTTATGTAAAATTAGCCACTCCTACTTCTGAAGTTTTCGCATACTGTAGCTAGCTCGATCAAACTTTTTTTGATAACTTTTGATATCGAGACTCCATAGAATCGTTTGGCACTGCTTTGATCCCGATCGGACGAAAAACCTAGGACTAGTTTGCAAAAGTAGGTTTTATGAAAAATCCAAGATGGCAGAACATTTTTATAGGCAGAAATGAAATCGGAGATATAAGTTTTGTTTGGTTTGAGCCAAGGATTCCAATGGTATAAAGCACTTGAGTCTACGACAAACGATCTAGGAGTTATGAGCAGTTTCACGTTTTTGATCGCTGTAGCGCCCCCATTGACCGATTTGGCCGAGTCCGTGTTTCTGAGTAGTGAGCAATACTACTACCATCTGACCAAGTTTCAAGTCTCTAGGCCTTACGGTTTGCTCTGCATGATCAGTTTTATGGCAGAATAATAATAATAATATTAATAATAAAAATACAAATCTTAACAGTTACAATAGGGTTTCATCGCTAAGTGCTTGAACCCCTAATAATGGAAAAATAATCAATGACCTTTAAATATTTTAACACATCTCACAAATTTTAGTTTTATAAAACGGCTTCAACAGTGATCGTCAGAGACATAATTTGATGTTCCACTATATTTTCAGAGTTTGAGACATGAACTTTTTTAACACCTGCTGGTGGAATCTCCAAACTGCATATGCAGGAACTGATTTTAGACTTTGTGCTGAAAACAGGCGTGCCTCTGAAACGTCTTAGTGCAATGACCTATTACTGAGGAAAATAGCAAACTGCACTCTGCGCCACTTCATTAAAATACAATACACACACAGTTAATGCAAACACTCCCACACACGACCCACAATGCACTGGGATGAAAATTGGATAAGACGTAGTGCACGGCCGTTGCTTGTAGCCCTAAATGTTTTTACATTCATAAAAACAAATCTAGAAATTAGTGTGTTCAATTAATGTTTTCAGTTTAGCAGCTTTATTAATGTAAGTCTACGATCCACATGAATGTTTTTTCTTGAGCAAAGTAACAGCAATAACTCAACCGATCCTGTTTAGTAGTTGAGAAAGTGAGAGATGTGGACAGGAATGAATGTTTGATTTGAGCTTCAGTCACATGATGAACTGAAAGTATTTGAAATCTTGTTAATAAGTGCAGATTGTGGAATAGAGACACAAAGAGTTTATGACATGAAGCTCTTCAGGGGCTTTTAGAGAGCAGAAGATAAGAGAAAGCGCTCGAGCAGAAGGAATCGATCGCTTTAAACAATTACAGGAGCCACAGCAGGCCGAGTGAATGTCACTAACCTGACAGCCTGACATTACCTGACCTGTCTCACCTGGGACATGTGTCTTCAGTACACTACAGAGTGACCTTCACTGTGACTGCATTAGTTCAACGGCTTCTTTCATCTGTATGTTTCATGAAGCTGTAGGCTCAAACAACAGTACTGACTCCATCACTGGATATTCAAGTTCGTATGTAGGTTAGTTTGGTTTTACATGCTGAGATTCTTCTGCAGAATATCCATCAGGAGGGTTTTTCTAATGGAGTTTTCAGTTTGTTATCAGCTGCATTATCATTATTGAACACTACAATAATAAAAGCTCCTTTCTTTTAATGTAAAAATCTCTCTTTGTACTGTAAAAGAAACTGATATATATATATATATACTGTATATATATATGAGCAGGCCAAAAGACGTTTTGAGGAAAAATGAAATTGTGAGATGCAAATTATTCTAAACTCTTGATTGAGCTTTGTAAACAGCTTCAAGCCAAATCCATCAAGATCATATCAGTGTTTTGACCCAGCTAACATAAAACAAACCCAGTGTGATTATACAGATATTAGAACACATCCCTCAGGACAAATAACTAACCGTTTATCTGTGCAATCTTCAAGATGAACATCAATGACTCGAAAGCTTTAACCTTATTTCCCAGAGCTTCTGAAAAATGTAATGAAAGCAGCAGTAATGAAGATACCACTATATTTACAGCATGACTTCCTGTTGCATTCTGCTGCTGTTAAACCCGAGTTTCAGACTTGGATATTTACTGTACAATCATGAGGAAAATGCATAAAGAGAGATGTGAGAATGTCAGACGTGATGTGAAGATCATACGTGACATTCAGCATCTGTCAACATCTGCTCTCAATGTCAAACGTGATTAGATTGAAGTGTTTTCATCAAGAATGGATGAGTGGCTATACAGATGTTCAATACTGTCAAAAAACTCCTTGATCCAGTGAGAATGTGAGCAGAAGGATTTACTGCAAACAGTGTTAGTAAATCAGTTCAATTCTAGCTATGTTTCCATCCAGGCTGTGAATTAAATTGATGCAAAAAGCCATAATATCGCAAAGTAATCAATGTGACACACACACAGTTGATCTCCAGCATCTGGTGTGATATTCTGATTGTTAGTGTGTGAACTCATGATGTTTTGATGTCTTGTGCTCTGATGGTGAAATCTCATACTGTTTTAGTCAGATGTGGCACAACAAAGTGGTGAAAGTGATAAGAATCTCTTCAATGTAAATCTGAGTTTTTCGAGAGACCGTTACATTTTGTCAGTCTCTTGGTTTCTATTTCTGTGATGTTGTGCCGTGAAGTTCCGCCCACACTGAAATCTCATTGGTCCAAAATTCTGCTGCACATAAAGGTATATTAAATGTCTTTCAAACACTGTAGTATTTCACTAATTATATCTCCCCTATTTACAATCTTGGGGTCCAATTAGTTCCTTCAGATTTTCCTGATGTGAGAAATTTTACTTAAAGGGATAGTTCACCCGAAAAATGAAAATCCTCTCATTATCTCACCCTCATGATATCCCAGGTGTGTGTGACTTTCTTTCTTCACCAGAACACATTTGAAGAAAAATAGAAAATATCTCAGCTCAGGAGGTCCTTAAAATGCATTTGAATGGAGATTTCTCTTTTGAAGCGTTCAGCATTAACATCATCCATACGACTCCAGCGGTTAAATTAATGTCTTCTAAAGTGAGACGATCACTTTTGGGGTGAAAAAATATAAATTAAGTACTTTTTGGCTGTAAACCATCGCTTCTGTTAGGCTTCAGGAGAGGGTGGAGTTAAAGCAGTCTCTCGTGTGATGTATTCGTATTATGTTACAGATGTAATCTCACGTTCTCCTCTCGGTTGAGACATCCAGGATAAGTGCACAAACACACCATTGTGAGTAAAGAAACAGATAAATACAGATCTAAACCAAAATCAACCAAGCTTCTGTGCAGCGTTCCTCCTAATCTCTTGTAAACAACGCTGCTCTTCCAAAATGGGTAACTGAGAAATATTGATGGTGCATCGTGGGTCTTTCTTCAAGGACTTATCATTTCATCTTGTCACAAGGAAATTTTTCTGTTGCATGTCAGGTAAACGAACGCATCAGTAACGGATTTGTTGAGGTCAGTGTGTCACAGAGTCTGTTGCAGAGATATTTCACACATCAGATCACCAAACATCAAACATGATCAAATTATCTACAGTACTACAGACATTTTGTGTTCATTCATCAACCTCCAGACTAACTGGACCAGACAAGGTATTAAAAGAGCGCGCTCAGATAAATAGTGTTGGCAAAAAAGAGCTGCATTTGTAATGAGATCGCTGCTAATTGGAGATTAGAATGAAGAGAGAAAAATCATAGGCCATTTTCCCTTTGTAACCCTGTTTAATTAAAATCCCTCAGCAGAATTTAAATTAGCACATGAAACACACTCAATCTTCTGTTTAACTGGTACATCTGTGTGTTCAAATCACCTGACCTGAGTGAAACATGCCATAACAAACACACAACACACGTGTATCTACACAGCATAGAAAACAATCATCACCAATCATAAACTGGCATTTTTAAAAGTTTCAGTTTAGAGATGAACGTGTTGCATTGTGACACATGTTGCCTGAGCTAGTGAGCTCCGGTTGTGTCAAGTATAGTATACTGCATACTATGGGAGTAACGGTTTGAAATATTCACGGTATGATAACTCACAAAAAAATACCACAATAGCACGGGGTTAAGGATGCATTGTTAATATTAATAATAGTTTAATATTTAGTTATAGCTAAATTTAGACTAGAAAAGACATGTTTCCTACTGCAATTTAATTGTATGTCATTCTGTATCACTGTCCATTTCCTGTACGCCTTAAGCACTTTGTAAACCCTATTTAATACTTTACAAATTAAACTTATTAGTAGTAGTAGTAGAAATATTAAACACATTGTAGGTCTACTATTATATTAATAAATAAATGCATGAACAAACAGTCGGCCCATCATAACATTATTTTAAGCACTTAAATCTGTTTGCTGTGTTTGTGAGTGACAGAAAGCACAAACATAACATTAGTCTACCTATAAGCCTGAATGTGTCATTCAGATCATGTAAAACTGTATTGTATCTGGTGTTTTTTATAAAAGAGGGTCTATTATTTATTATCATATATATGACACTGTGTGACAAACCTTACAAAATGGGTACCTGAGAAACATTGATGGTGCCTCGTGGGTCTTTAAAAGTATTCCCAAACCGCTTTAGTGGGGGAAATAAACACATGTCTGTGTGCTGCAATTGTATGACGTGGCGTATTTGTGCTTGTCGCCTTTAAAATGGAGTGAATTAGAGATTTATTTAATCACATCAAGTTTACATGATGCTGTGTAAATGTAGCTGATTCTGACTTAATTGAACTAATTTGGTCAGATGTCAGTAATTTTGGAGTTGTCAGTGGTTTGGAAACTGTCTGAAGTATACCGTGAAACTGTTTCATCCCTACTGAAACTGTTTCATCCCTACTGAAACTGTTACATCCTTACTGAATCTGTTACATCCCTACTGAAACTGTTACATCCTTACTGAAACTGAAACTGTTACATCCCTACTGAATCTGTTACATCCCTACTGAAACTGAATCTGTTACATCCCTACTGAAACTGTTACATCCTTACTGAAACTGAAACTGTTACATCCCTACTGAAACTGAATCTGTTACATCCCTACTGAAACTGTTACATCCTTACTGAAACTGAAACTGTTACATCCCTACTGAAACTGAATCTGTTACATCCCTACTGAAACTGTTACATCCTTACTGAAACTGAAACTGTTACATCCTTACTGAAACTGAAACTGTTACATCCCTACTGAAACTGTTACATCCCTACTGAAACTGTTACATCCTTACTGAAACTCAAACTGTTACATCCCTACTGAAACTGAATCTGTTACATCCTTACTGAAACTGTTACATCCCTACTGAAACTGTTACATCCCTACTGAAACTGTTACATCCTTACTGAAACTGAAACTGTTACATCCCTACTGAAACTGAATCTGTTACATCCCTACTGAAACTGAAACTGTTACATCCTTACTGAAACTGAAACTGTTACATCCCTACTGAAACTGAATCTGTTACATCCCTACTGAAACTGTTACATCCCTAATGAAACTGTTTCATCCCTACTGAAACTGTTACATCCTTACTGAAACTGAATCTGTTACATCCCTACTGAAACTGAATCTGTTTCATCCCTACTGAAACTGTTACATCCTTACTGAATCTGTTACATCCCTACTGAAACTGTTACATCCTTACTGAAACTGAAACTGTTACATCCCTACTGAAACTGAATCTGTTACATCCCTACTGAAACTGAATCTGTTACATCCTTACTGAAACTGAAACTGTTACATCCCTACTGAAACTGAATCTGTTACATCCTTACTGAAACTGAAACTGTTACATCCCTACTGAAACTGAATCTGTTACATCCCTACTGAAACTGTTACATCCTTACTGAAACTGAAACTGTTACATCCCTACTGAAACTGAATCTGTTACATCCCTACTGAAACTGAAACTGTTACATCCTTACTGAAACTGAAACTGTTACATCCCTACTGAAACTGAATCTGTTACATCCCTACTGAAACTGTTACATCCCTAATGAAACTGTTTCATCCCTACTGAAACTGTTACATCCTTACTGAAACTGAATCTGTTACATCCCTACTGAAACTGAATCTGTTTCATCCCTACTGAAACTGAAACTGTTTCATCCCTACTGAAACTGTTACATCCTTACTGAATCTGTTACATCCCTACTGAAACTGTTACATCCTTACTGAAACTGAAACTGTTACATCCCTACTGAAACTGAATCTGTTACATCCCTACTGAAACTGAATCTGTTACATCCTTACTGAAACTGAAACTGTTACATCCCTACTGAAACTGAATCTGTTACATCCCTACTGAAACTGTTACATCCTTACTGAAACTGAAACTGTTACATCCTTACTGAAACTGAAACTGTTACATCCCTACTGAAACTGTTACATCCCTACTGAAACTGTTACATCCTTACTGAAACTGAAACTGTTACATCCCTACTGAAACTGAATCTGTTACATCCCTACTGAAACTGAAACTGTTACATCCTTACTGAAACTGTTACATCCCTACTGAAACTGAATCTGTTACATCCCTACTGAAACTGTTACATCCCTAATGAAACTGTTTCATCCCTACTGAAACTGTTACATCCTTACTGAAACTGAATCTGTTACATCCCTACTGAAACTGAATCTGTTTCATCCCTACTGAAACTGAATCTGTTACATCCCTACTGAAACTGAAACTGTTTCATCCCTACTGAAACTGTTTCATCCTTACTGAATCTGTTACATCCCTACTGAAACTGAAACTGTTTCATCCCTACTGAAACTGTTTCATCCTTACTGAATCTGTTACAGCCCTACTGAAACTGTTACATCCCTACTGAAACTGAATCTGTTACAGCCCTACTGAAACTGTTACATCCCTACTGAAACTGTAACTGTTACATCCCTACTGAATTTAGAATTACATTCTGAACATGTTTAAATATGAGTCGTTTTATTATGATTTCAAACTATTTTCAAAATCTATTCTCACCTACAGCGATTTACAGTGACAAAGTGACCTGAAATTGTTCAATTTAAATAAGAGTTGGCGATTGTGTCAGTGTTGTCACACACCAGCTGCATTCCCATTAAAGTTCAGATTCTTTCATAAAAACAATCTAACAAATACGTACAAACAGGCATGATGCAGCAGACATCCATATAATCATCAAACTCTGCACTGCAAAAAACATTTTTTCCCCCAGTAATTTCCCAGTATAATATAATATCTAAACATCCTCAAAACAAGACAAAATGACCTGAGAAGCAGAATAAAATAAGATATATTAAGTCTTGTTTTTAGAAAAATCTAACAAACTTCAGTGTGTTTATGCTTAAAACAAGAAAAACCTGTTTGCCACTGGGGTAAGAAAAAGAAACATGTTTTATCTTTGAATCACGTTTTTTTTTCTAACCCCATTTGCAAATAATGTTATTTGTTATAAACATAAACATGACTAAATTGTTAATTTCCCTGAAAACAAGACAAAATATTCTTAAGACATTTTGCATCTCAAGCCAAATACTAAGACAAGTGTTGTTTTTTTGCAGTGTGTTAGTCCTGTGTATTGATTTTAACATAGACAGTTGCGTTTCCTTGTGTCAAATAATGGCGTTCCACAAACTCCACATCACCTGTGTTCGCATGTCGTGACCTCAGGAAGTGTCATTTGCTCCTGAAGCCCCGCCTGAGGATGAGTTGGTCCGGATCGAGTGGACGGTACAGAGTTCTTCTGTAATTCCAACCCAAACGCTGGAGGAGCATTCTGTAACTGTCTCCTGTACTGCACGAAGCTGCACATCTTCAGAACGATGGCCAGAATGTTCTTGCCCATGAGGATCCCAGACACTCTGTTGTCCTTATAGAGGAGCATGTTCCCTCCACGGATGAAGAGCGTGACGATGTTAATGGTAACTAAACTCAGGATGGGGTAAAGCATCATCTTGTGAGGGCTGATGTTGATGCCTTGCATACTGATCTCGCTGAGCGACACACATGGCAGCACTAACACAAGAATATAGCAGTAGAAAAACATCAGACCCTCGGCCCAGAGAGGAAGCCCTTTCTTCTGTGGCTCCCACAGGTTGGCCTGGATGTCTAAAACATCCAAGAGATCCACCACAACCCAGAACAAACGGTTCCTAATCTCCTCTTTCTTCTTGAAAGCCTTCACATATTCCATGTGGTCAATGCCGACCAAAATCACAAACAGCACGGGAATGCAGATGGAGAGCAAGAGCGTCAACGCTTTCCGTGCTAATGCGTCCAGACTTTTGCGGTCGGCCTTGTAGTTCTGATACACGAAATACACCTTCATCTCCAAAACAAAGATGTAAAGGAACCAAAGTATCATGGCGTAGCCTCGTTTTGCGGTCCTCACCTCGGCTCCAACCCACACGGCCACATATCGCAGCACAATGAGGAAGCAGAGGTCTCCCACCGTCACCATGATACAGATGCCGATCTTCCGCGGCCCGTGATTCTGCTCCACGAGGTACGCGTCTATCAGCGCCATGCTGCTCATGATGATGACGGTGGACAAGAACACATGTGCTTTGTTGGTTGGAGGGGGCGGGACCATCGTGCCACGGGCAGGCCGGCGGACCCTCACGACCCGTTCCCTGATTGGTGGATTTGGGGATGCTCCTCGATGAGGGGGATTGATGGAGCTCAGACAGTTCTCCCCCCTAGAACTGTTCCCATGACTGACGTCCAGGATTCACCAACTGGACACAAATGAAATCACGCCGATCACCCAGAAGCCTTCATGCATGAATCATCAAAGTCAATATATTTTAGCAGAATCTTTAAGAATCTTTAGTCTGGCAGTACTTCAGGCACAGATTCAAGATCTTCATAACTGATTAGAAAAGATCTTCCTCATGGCTTTTTACAGCTACAGGTGCGTTTAATGCACTCTCACAGGAGACATATTTAAAAGAAAATGTATAAACCGTTTGGACACCTACTTTATCCTCGGACTAAAGTTCACTTTGATGTCGAGCTGTTGACCGTCCTCCTTGAGAGCAAATTAGAGCAGTAATCCATATTAAAGTGACAGGTAACACAAGCCGTCCCTCTCTGGATTGGTTAAATCCTGCAGTCCAGCACGCTTCTTCAAATTACAGCTAAAGAAATTCCCAGAATCTCTCAGATGTAATCCACTCAAGTTTGGAGGGTGCAGAGAAGTAGCCGTTTGTGAGGTGGCTTTCAATTCCAGCACAAAACAGAGAGAAAAAAAAAACTGAAGATTTTCCTCCTTTTTCATTGAATCGAAGTAAAGCTAAACTCCCTTTATAGTGCTTTGGAGAGAGGAGAGGAACAACTTACAGAGGAAAGTTCTTTTAGCTGAGAATCCACTTAAAGTTGCAGGTTGTCCTGATAATGGTGCTGGTGTGTGTGTGTGTGAATGCAGATGCAGTCGTGCTTCAGCGCTCTTGTGTCCCGAACGCTCGCCCCCTCAGAGCGTCGTAGGAATCTGCTGTGTGTCTCTGCCGTCAGTGATGCATTATCGCCGCTCTCTCGTCACACACTCCGCTGCAGCTCAGAGCCACTGCGTGCTGCATGAGGAATGCTGGTGCTCTGCTGTAATGTGTGTGAGGAATGTTGTGTGTCTCTCTCTGTCACTCTTTTCCTCTGTGTGTGTTAATGAGGGTGTGTGTGTGTGATCGCGGCTCCTTCCACTCAGACACACTGTCGCTCCTTCAACTCTATCTCTCTCTGATTTGCTCACCCTCCTCTTTCCTCCCTCCTCCTTGTGTGTGTGTGTGTGTGTGTGTGTTCACTGAAGGCATGTGCTGTTTGTTCAGGTGATATTCAACAGACCACAGCTGGCTGATAACTGTTTATTTTAAATAGGAATGTGCCGCTCAAACTGTTCAGATCAGACTGAAATGATTAGGAGTCTTGTTGAAAATAAACATTGTGTCTCTTCAGAAGGATCTGCAGAGTGGTAGGTGCTACACACATGCACACACATGCATGCGCACACGTACGCACACACGCGCACACACACACACACACACACACACACACACACTGTTTTGGAGTAATAGTACCTATCCTACTCGTTCATTATAGAGTGCAACAGTCTGGTTCCAGAAGTAAAAATCACATTCATTTTCTCCATAGGCTATTTGAGTTTTATGAATAACTTAACCCTTAAAGGTGATGTATGTAATTTCTGCGCTACTAGTGGCATCAAACAAATATTTGCCAGCACCCTTTAGACTCCTTTTGCACTCTCTGATTTCCTATGAACAAATAGGCCATATTAATAAAAGGTGATAAACATTTAATGTTGTAATGAACAAGACCACTATAACATTATACACACCGGACAGAAAGCGTGGCAGAGGAATTGGCTCGTCCGATAACATCGCCGGATTGAACAGGTGTTGGGGGATCCAGCATATGAGGTAGGATGGTGGTTCTGGTAACCAAGCATAACGTAGTAAGCATAACGATACATTTTCCGAGTATATTACCAATTTATTTGAAGCTCTACAGTCGCTTACCTGTGTAGCTTACCTATCGAGAAGCAACTCGGCAAGTTTGCCGTCTCCATCGAACCCCAAAACTTCCCTCAAATTCCTCCCTTGTAAATATTCACTATGGTTCTACTCCGTTCTCTGTCTCTGTGTCTTTCAGCAAGTCTTCGAATTTTGGCTTTAACAAAAAAAAAAAAAGTCTCGAAACTGCAGCAATTTTATAAAATACTCAGAACTCATGAATATTAGTAAACATGTTACACAGTAACTCCAGTGGAAAACGAAATGCATTAAACGCATCACAATCTGTAAACAATATTCTGGAGTGATGTTCAATTCATTAAAGCAATATAAGCTTCAAAAACACTACCAGAAAACATATCCAAGCATTTTAGCAAGTAAAAAACAAACAGTTGAATTAGTTAAACATCCATCCGGAGAATACTGTCATCCCGCTAGTGTCCTGAACTGCGACTGATTGGACAGCCATTGCTTCCCCAGCTGACACACGCATGTGGTGCAACACAGACAGTAGCTGCCCTTTAAACTTACGAACATGACATAAACACGCAAGGATGAATGACATAAGCTTGCGATTTGGCACCATATCTGACCTGACTGCTCAAAATAAAAATCATTATTGTGGGCTTATCGGAGTTCATCAGGGTTTTGAACATGGATTTTTTTATGTACACACTCAATAATGGACTTCTGTTAATTGTAACAAATAAAATCGTACATAGTGCAGCTTTAAAAGACAGACCAACAGTGAGCTCTGAGGTTATCGATGATAACTTCACCTTTAAAACATAATGTTTAATAGTAAAATTTCTGGTGAAGAACTTCACTACCCATAATCATGAAGAAAGATCTACCAATCAGACAATCGCAACAAAAGAGTTCTGTAGCTCCGCCCACTCCAATGATGTACTGTGATTGACGCAATAGTCAAATAGTCTCCCTAAACTCTAAAAAACTATTTGTATTTATCTCAGTATTTTGCAACTGAATTAAAGCATGTTGTTTCTACCCTTTAAATCAATACTTTTATATTTTTCCATACATTTGAACTCAGTTACGTCATTGGCAATGCTTCATGGGATTGTAGTTCATTCCCTCATTGAAGACCTTAAGTATGTTAAGATTTGTCTGATAATGAAATACTTTTTTTTTTTTTTTTTTTTTTTTTGCAAATGTAAGTTTGTAATATTGTGATTCACCATATTGCTGGCTAGTTTGATTCATGAACTCTTTTATGAAGGATTGTATGAATTCCTATTGAAAAAAATTAATTGGAAAACTCTTCCAACATGACTGAAAAAGTAGGCGGGCACTGTTGTGCTCTTACCTCACTGTGATTGGACAGGAGAATTTCTGATCTCCCAATAGACATAATTGATTGGTAAATGTGGACACTCGTGTTGTTGATGTCAGAAATCCATGAATTTAAAAACAGGCAGTTTTTGCCATTTATATTCAATAAATGTTATTTTTGGACAGGAGAGCAAGATTTGAGTTGTGAAGGTTACAGTATGTTTTTATAACACAGTAAACTCTTGTCTCAAATGATCAAGAAATATTTGATTCCTCATGATATGACCCATTTAAGCAGAATTCAGTGAAGATCTGAAAAAACAAGAGATTGAGATGGTTTGAGACTGAAATACTGTTGCTACTCATGCTCCTCATTCAGTCTGAAGAGGAACCTGCTGCTGTTCTGTAGACAACATGAGAGAGAGCTCATGATGGAAATCTCTTATTGATCGTGAGAAAGATCAGAATGGAGCGACATCAGGGGGCGATAAAGAGCGAGTGAGAGCAGCAGAGCATGATGGGAGTGAGTGGGAGGAAACAGACCTGAGGACAAGAGAGGGGCAACAGCAGGTCTTGTGATTTCATGTGTTCATTTACTGCTACACAACAAACTGAAGCATCAATTGATATTACTGCACAGGTGTTTCATGTGTTGATTGTTTAATGCATTTAGCAAATTGTTGATCAGTCATGCTGGTTGTGAACATCTGAACACATGCAGATAAACGAGACAGCTCTCCTCAATGCTTCTGTACCTATAAAACACAAACACGCTTCTGTTTATTGAAGCATGATATCTGTGTGCAGACACATTGCTTAGTTGCTGATCTGTCATTTTTATGAAGTATAAATATTTCCAATGACTTTGATTGCAATTCTTTACCTAATGATTATGATGCATCGAGAAATCTGAAATTTGGTGTGATTCATAATTATTTTCAAAAATATGCAGAAAAAAGATTCAAAGTTTTGGAGCTAGGAGCTTTATACAGCTTTATACCGTGCCTGCCATTGAAGAGATGGCGAGTCTGTCCCTCACAGCCTCGTTATAATTCCCATTAAAAATCAAAGATGACACTAGCGTGAATAAAGTCTATTGTTATTCAGGATGTTCTCGACAAACATCACGCCAGATAAAAATGTTTATTTAGACTGTGTTCTATTTGGGGTTAAAATATTTTATGGACACACAACACATTTTAAATGACTTACTTTGGGCACATGGACGCAAACACATGAAAAATGACACAGAAAGCCGAACTCGGCAGCATCCATCCATCCGTACCCACTAAACTCAGCAGAATGAACTTTCTTGATTTGAAGTGCGCTTTTCTCCCCTTTAATAACACATACTCAAGTCTCAGCCTCGTGTAAACTAAAACGGTATCTGTATCACATTAGGTGTTAATATAGTAATGATAATTGATTTTTAGATTCCGTAATCGATGCAAATTGTGCTTAAATTTAGTTCTTTCATGAAAAGTGGATAAGACATAGTGCACGGTCATTGTGCTTAGTGCTGAGCCTAGCGCGGTCATGAAAATAAACCCGAGTCTTTGTAAACTTTGTCAATCTTTTCACATTACATACATTTGTGAACAAAACCTGATTGTACATTTTTTTTTTTTTTTTTTGCTCCCAATTTGGAATGCCCAATTCCCAATGCGCTCTAAGTCCTCGTGGTGGTGTAGTGACTCGCCTCAATCCGGGTGGCGGAGGACGAATCTCAGTTGCCTCCATGTCTGAGACCGTCAATCCACGCATCTTATCACGTGGCTTGTTGAGCACGTTGCCATGGAGACATAGCGCTTGTGGAGGCTTCATGCTATTCTCCGCGGCATCCACGCACAATTTACCACACGCCCCACCGAGAAAGAACCACATTATAGCGACCACGAGGAGGTTACCCCATGTGACTCTACCTCCCTAGCAACCAGGCCAATTTGGTTGCTTAGGAGACCTGGCTGGAGTCACTCAGCATGCCCTGGATTCAAACTAGCGAACTAGCGAACTCCAGGGATGGTAACCAGCGTCTTTTACCACTGAGCTTGAGATTGATACTGAGATTGAGATGTACACCGGGCTTAATAAACATGACCATAATGTCTACAATCCTCTGAGTTCTTACAGTTACAGAAGATGTTTTTGTGTAATTGAATCCTTTATCTGGAGAATCTATTAAGGGCGAGATGTTTTAGTAACACTAGTCAGCCACATAATGCCTGAGCATTCATAATTCATCAACTCATTTGCATGTCTTTCATGGTATTCATATGTAACCATGAGATGCTGTAGAAGAGTGCAGCATTGCGTTCAGTTCACTCTGGAGGCGTTTCCTTTTAAGTCGATCATCACGATTAATTCATTATTCATGAGGATGTGGGACGGTTTATTGATTCGTAATTCACTGCTGGAGTGCTCAAAGAGATGACTTCTCTTTCCTTCTAAATGAAAGCAGTTTAGACATCACATTTATTTCCTGTTGAAATGTTTTATATGTGGGTTTAACTAAACAATGAGAATCATCACTGCCAACAGCAATTATTCACAGCAAACCAAAGAGATTTGTGCTGCGTTCAGACTGCTGATCTCTCTCTCTCTCTTACTCTCTCTCTGGTGGTCTCAGGTCTGTTTTGTCGTGTACAGCAGGGAAAAACAACTTTAAATGCAAATAACAAAAGGCAACCTACCACATAATAATGCATAGTTTGAAAACCCAAAAAATGCTTATCAGATTTTAAAAGGGAGAACATGCCTTGACATAACATTTGATGTCAATGGCAGAGCGTCCAATCCAACTCTTCAGTATTTTGGTTTAAATTCATCCATCACTTCAACATGATCACACAGGAAGTCGACATGTTGCTAGCAAATGTTCCAGTACTCTGACATGCACCATTCTGAATTACTGACACACATTTCTGCATTGATTCAAGTGTGTTTACCTTCTCCTGTGGTGCAACCGATAGCATGTTGTGTCACAGTCTCAAACACCTGTGTTCTCGTCCCACGTTGAATCTCACAAGTTATCGTGTTCACGTAATCAATGACACGTGTGATTTGGAGGTTCCATTGTCCTTCTAAGTTTTTACTCCACTGACAGTTAGGTTCAGGATTGGGCTTAGGGCATATGGTTAATAAAATGTGCATTCCTCTTCACTGTAGTACATCAATTACAGCTTAAAACAACTCGCTTTTGGCGCCCCTCTGTGGACATTTCACCCATAAACTTGAGCTCACACGGGCCCTTAACTTTCCACAACACTTCCCACTTCGGCCACTGAGGACAGTACTTTCAGTAAGCACAGACTGATATCAGTCTGGTCACTTGGTAGAAGCTAATCAAATTAGATGCTATCATCTGTCAATCTATCTACTTAATGTGCAGAGGTGGAAAGTAACAAATAATTTTTCACCACAATTACAAAGTACAAAAAAAATACATAATATTTCTGAATTTTTGGGAAGAAGAAAGTTATAAGCGCTAAATCTGTTTATAAACAAAAACGCATTGTGCGCGGCACGACGGAAGCCCACAGGGTTCAGCATCATGAGCACATAACTTCTCCAAAACTGCCCTGTCACAATACAAGAACTGTAATACTGTGATTTTCTGCATATTTAATTTTATTCTTGAAAGAAGCCGTTCATTGAGGTATGATGGAAACGTCTGAACACGTTTAACCACTGATCAAACTTCACTTGACAATGTTTTAACTGTGTCAATCGTTAACACAATGTAGTTTGACATATATGTGGGGATATCTTGTTTGCTTGCTACTATATGTCTAAAACAAACTTTTTAAATATCTTAGAAAGATACAATGCCAATAGTGTCGGAAATTAATGGGGACTCGGGGCAAAAGTGTCCCTGAAATTAACAAAAATATCCCCCGAAATTCAAAAACGCAACGAATTCCTGTGTTTTATTAAAATATCTGATATAGTTACAATTACATACATTTTCACTGAACATCATTTTTTTTCCCTGCCATGTGGTTCCTCGCACCATCACTCTCCGCTTCTATTAGTCTGCATCAGTTCGGAATTATACTCCCACATTAAATTCTGTAACCGTTCGCCCTGTAACCCTAACCTAACCCTAACCTAACCCTAACCTAACCTATAATACAATAATACATATACAGAACAGCCACTTTTAGTGTTTGAATCAATCATATCTCATTTACATTTATGCATTTGGCAGACACCTTTATCCAAAGTGACTTACAGTGCCCTTATTACAGGGACAATCCCCCTGGAGCAACCTGAAGTTAAGTGCCTTGCTCAAGGACACAATGGTGGTGACTGTGGGGATCGAACCAACAACCTGATCTGATTACCAGTTATGTGCTTTAGTCCACTACACCACCACTACTCCATATCTCTCACTAAACACTGTGTGAAATGTTTATTTTTGTCTTATTTTATTCAGTTGGCATGTAGGAGTTGATAACAGTTTGCTTAATAATCTAATTCAACATCTGGATAATTGCTGCAATATCACAGAGGATACATTTCCTCCTCAATGATATTGCATTATATTAGTTTTGAACAGTATGTTAACTTAATAGCTAAAATACATGGACATACGTGAATGAGAATAAACCTGAAATAGGAATGTGTTTCAGTCACAATGCACATTATGTAGTTCAGAGATGATTTAGAGACATTAAGAATGTTATAAATGGCTATTTCTATTAAAATAAATGTTTCTGTTTGTCCAAGAATCCTCTTGCAGCAATGCAGGTCTTTGGTATTTAGAAGCTGCTAGTTTAGGACCTGTGAGGAGTTTGTTTCTCAAACTAGAGACTGTGATTGTCTTTTTGTTGTGCATCTGGCTGTCCACTTCCCTCTCTATCCTGGTTAGAGAATCTTTTTTCAGAACAGTAATGCATGGAATAGCTTTCATCTCTCTAAAACAACAGACTTTAGGGGAAAATAGAATTTCAGGAGAAATAGGTTTTGCCTATTTTTAAAACCAAAATTTGACTTGCAAGTGTAAAGCAGCTTGTTTAAACTCAATACCTCAGCAAATGGGAAAAATCCCCACTGATTTCCGTATGGTAGTGCAACCATTTTCAATCGTTCTAATAATAAGAACATGTTCTTGAGTACCAAATTAGCACTTTATAATGCTTTTGTAAGGAATAGGTGACACAGTATATGTTTGCCATCACGGGTAAAGAACAAATAGAATAAAAATCACTTAAAACAATTATTTCAGACTGTAATAATATTGACAATTAATGATTTTGACAGTATTTGTGATCAATTTTATGCATCCCTGGTGAAAGAAAGCATTAGTTTCTTTCAAGAACAAAAATGTCTTTGTGTTCTAAAAATGGAAGTGTATATAATATATATATAATATAATTATCATAAAGTATCCTGTAACATAATTACTTGTAGTTTTTCGGCAAACTACTTATTTACTCTTACTTGATTCATAATAATTCTCAGTACTTCTACTCAAGTGAATTATTTCTGCAGTAGCTGTACTTTTACTTACGTAGAAAAAAAAATCAGTACTGTTAATGACCGATCGATTGATCAATCGACAGCGTGATGTTTCTGCATACTGTATATTGCTAATATGAACACACAGATCAGCCTGTTTTCAGTTCTCCTGTTGCCAGAATGTTTTGCAGCTGAACACAATGAAGTGACCTGTATATTTAGTGTCCTTCACTGATGAGTAAGAGAGTTAATATTGAGCGCAGTGAAGGTTAAAGGAGATCAGACAGGTGCTGCATCACCACAGGTCATTAAAGATTTACTGGAGAAGACCTTCCAACACCTGATCTACTGCAGAACTCTCCACACGCTGGAGACGAACACTTGCTTCATTCACTGCTGTACACTGAGACATTTACTGTTCGCAGGTTTGTTTCTATAACAGGACTGATGGCAAACTTTTATTCTTCACGCTGTAAAGCCTCTGATGAAGAAACACTGGACTTTTCTTACACAGAATATATGCTGCATGTTGCCTGAAGCACCACAAGATTTTCTAAGTAATGTTTTGCACAATGAGTCTAATATACCCAGAGTTCTCTATCATTCATATTTCATCAATGTAAGGGAACAGGTTTTTATAAAAAAGCTTCTTTCTGAAAATGTATATTTATTCACTTCATAACTTACATCTTACTGCCATTTGTTTCAACTCCATCTGTTTTCACTCTATTCTGACCGAGTTGACAAAATTGAATATTTTCCCATCTTAACCATGTGTTTTACACTGGGGACATTTGTTTTCCTCATTTAAAGGGGCCTCTATAACCTAAACTAAAAAGGCAAAATTATCCCACAATTTTAACAGAAATGATCATCATGGGAATGACGGAGTTGACATGTTGAAACATGACCGTACAGATGTAAACATTGTTCGTTTTAAATATGAAAAAATATAAATCTTACCAGACCACGTGTCCTACTGTTGCATCCACCATGAGCAGGAAGTGGTAAAGGGGTCCTCAGCATTATAGCTGACCATGACATTGTCTGATTTATTCAGGATTATTAAAAAAAATAATAATAATAATTATAAAGTGAGGACACAACTTTGATAGACAGTTTTTTATGGAAAATATAAATTAAAGTTTACCATGTGTATTGTTTTATATCTCACAGATCCTTACCTTTCATTTTATATATATATATATATATATATATATATATATATATATATATATATATATATATATATATATATTATTATTATTATTATTATTATTATTATTTATTTTATTATTTATTTATTTATTTTTTGTCATTTTAAACACTTTGTTTAACATTTGCAGTTTAACATTGTGACCTCTTGCTGAGGACAGGTTAAGTTAAATGTATATATAAAAAATATATATAATTAAATTATTAAAAAATATAAGTAATGAATGCCCTGAGTATACACATTTCCTTTAGATGTAACTTTTTCAGTATTTTTATAATTAGGAATTTCTTGATTTTTTTAAATAAAAGAAGACATGTTTTGTCCTGAAGAATCAGTGACATGAAAGAGAAATTCTCTCTCAGCTAATGTTGTTTATTATATAGGTGGACCTTCTAACTTGGTACATACAAAAATATACATTTTATAAATTGTAATTTATCATTTTAAAAAAAAAAAAATTTATCACAAAAACAGTTTTACACAAAGACATGGATAGCATTTTTTAGAAATATGTTGAAAATGATGTACGCTCACATGAGACTCCAGTCATATCAGAAACCTAATAAGAGCAGTTTAATTTTACATGGAGCAGGTCGCCCCCTCATGAGTCACAGCCCTTGCCAATGTACTTGCTGTTGGTAGTTGTTGTCAGACGGTGTTAGTGGGAGGGACATTCTGATTCTAGTGGGAATTTGATTGGGCAAAAATGTGTATATGCATCAGTGTGCATGATGAGTCATTAATATTTTGTTGTTTTACCCTAAAAGTTAGTTTTGTCAACATTTAGGACTACACTAGCATACAGATGACCTCAAAGGTAACAGACATGAACTTAAAGCCTAAAAACTCACATTCAGATTTCCTGGTGTGTGTCATAAATTGGACTGAGGCAGTAATATGTGTGATGTGTGAGTGTTAATCACAGTCTGCTGGAGGGTAAAACACAGCCATGAAGATGAAGTGAACTATCATTTAGCTTGTGATGTGATTTGCAGGTGTCTGGAGCAGAGCAGAAAACTGAATGAAAAACATGAATAAATTACATCTGTTTTGTGAAGCGACCACCTAGTCAGCAAGACTCAAAAAGATGGCAAATTTACATCAGCAAAGACAATTTGTACATGGAGCATGACAGCAGAAATAGCCTCATAAATCACATTAGCTGTGGCCCTGAGCGCCATCGATTACCTCCCGACAAAATGAATGGGGACATTAAAGCCGAGTCCCTAAACATCCACAACAGGAGCGTCCGGACGGGATTTATGAGGAAGAGCGGATCATGTCACACCAGTGAGGGTGAGCACAATCCAAAACCGGTTCATTCTGGAAAATAGGAGATGTCTGAGGCCATGTCCATACTAATCTGTTTAAGTTTGAAACCTCGAAACATCATCGTTTTCCAAAGTATGCTGTTATGGAGAGTGTTTTCGAAAACGCCGTCCTAGTGGGAATGCGAAGGGTAAGCGCGGTGAAAGAAATGTGTTTTCAGATAATGGCGTATTGGTGTGGACGTGGCCTGAATTGAGTCTCAGCAGAGTTTGATGCATGTGTTCAGACGTAAACATATGACGTGTTTTCATGCTTTGAATTTGCTCTCCTGCACAAACATCTCTGACTGAGGAAATCACTTCTGAAATGTAAAGAAACACACAGTCGGGTCTCTAACAGAGCTCTGATAATGAGAGTCTGGATGGTGATTTGTGCTTGTTAGCCGGTGATGTATCTTCAGTTTATACACTTCATACTGCGTTTTGTCTTGATTATTTAAAGCAACACACTGGTTTTTGATTTATTGAGCACAATCCAGCACAGATTTCGCCATTAGCACACACAAACATGATGCTGCGCCTGGAGCCGGGACACGAGCTCAGACACACGCAACGCGGCCGTAATTAAAGAGCGATGAATCATTCGCTGAGAGTCTTAAAGAGAGGAACCCCCGTGAGCGGACACATTTTTACCAGCTAAGAGATCAGTGGGCGTTTCTGTAAGAAATACAATACACCCGTCTGTACATTACAGCTCATACCATTTATCATCATCTGAATTCTGTGAGTGATGATGTCAGCACTGAATCCCGATATACAGAAGTGCACACAGACACTCACACGGGCTCAACGGGCCAAATCTGAGCTCAGAGAACATTAACATCTGTCCTGTGAGCGGCTGATGATCATGACATTACAGGTTCAGTTGAGAACTGTTTGACATGAGCTTTGTGTGAGGAACAGACTGAAATTCAAGCCACTATTCACTTTTAATCTTCCCCTCCGCTGTCGCTCTCAAATCTGAATTTATGTATTCAAACTTGGCACCTCACACGCCTTGAGTCTGTTTAACCACACCGGGTCATACTTACATTGATCAAATCTGTCCTGATTGAAGAAAACGGTCTCAGAACAGCATCATTGATTATTGTGTGTGTTTAAAAGATATGGCTTTCATGATCTCCTTGAGGAAGATCATTGGCGACTGAAACGTTTGTTTGTATGCTGGAACACAACAGTATACTTGAAAGTAAATGCTGTTATATCACAATAAATGATCGGTGTATTTAATCTGTAATATGGTGTGCACACTTCATTTTGTTGGCCTAAAAACAATAGTGATGGGAGAAACCAAGCTTTCCGAAACTTTGAATCAATTGAACCAATTGCTTCAGTAAATGATTCACTGTTTCGAAGCGCTTGAAACATCGCACGCAAGCAGTGTTTCGAAAGTGCTCATCACTAACACGTACTTTATAACTCTTTCTGGCTTCTTTAAGAAGTACAGTTAGTTTCATTGAAATCTCTTACTGTATGGAAATGAGCAGCGTGAACATCCAGCTAAACATCTCCTTTTGTGTCCCCAGTTTTGTGTTGACCTGAAACTACATTTTGACCAATTACAGCCCTACTGCTACCCTTAAAATCAGAGCAGTGTACATAATGTTGAGTGTTTCGCTACACAGCAGTCACTCACAGTTTAAATGGTGAACTGGAGAAGTTCTGGACTTTCATGAATACTTTTGTTTTAGTATGTAGATGAGATGGCACGCAGCCTCGCCATCGCTCAGCTCTTGTGTGCACACGGAGATATCGGCTGAAACAGCCAGCACGCTGCTCTATTGAACCAGACTAAACACATCTGAATATAAAAAGATTTGCATCAGATGATTAGCCAGTGCTCACTTCTGTTTACATGATTATTTTATTTTATTAGTCAGCATTCATGACAGAAAATGGGCAGCTCTAATGTGTGTCCATACATACTGAAGTCTTTCATTCATTTACTGGCTTAAAAACAATGGAAAAACAATGCCAAATGCAAATGATAAACTGCAACTAACCATATAATCATGCATAGTTAGAATATCAAAACACATGGACGTATCAACATTTAACAGGAAGGAGAAAACACTTCCCATATCTTATGTTGTTGATGTCAGAGGTCTTGTGTCCAGTATTTTAACACATCCGTCTCTCACGTAAACACACATGGACACATTGTGTGACAAACTCATCCTCAAAAACAACAACAAAACTACACAATGTAAAATGAAATACCACTCAGACAACATTAAACTTCTTTTGTATGTCGTAATGTGTTTTGTGTGCTGAGTTATCGACTACTGAAGCATGAAACCACTGAAATTCAAGAGATATTTAGAAACCAAAATTGAAAGTTTTTCTATTAACCGTTTAATCCCTAATATTTACCAGCTGAGTGGGCTCATGTATTTTACTTCTTGGATAGCACAGTGAAATAAACTGTAAGCCTTTTCTAAAAAAAGAATTAAAAAAGTTATTGAAAGTGAGATTTATTCTTCATCACAATATAACCGGTGGTAAAATACAGAGTTGGTGTGATACAGTCATTTTGTTCTGTTGCTCAATAGGATCCAATAGAAAATTGCAAACAATGAAGTAACAATTTAATATTTTTTAACTATCAAGCAATTGTTGGGGAAATTCGAATGACAAACCAAGAAAAACTGCATATTTATTTTTACCTTTGTTTCATTTTTTGTAATAATCATAAAAAAATATGCAAGTTTATGGGAGTCAGTCAGTCGCCTATTCAAAAATGGGTCTCTGTATTTTCTCATCGGTCACAGTTGTGACCACTTTTATGTTTACTTGTCCTGTGAGCATTACACTGTGTCCTAACCAGACACGACGCAGCGCCGGAATGGTTTCTATTTCTGCGACATCGCACGGCCAGCGCAGTCACCAAATGGGTCAAATATTCTTATTGCAATATATTCATGGATTTTATACAGATCTAACGATAATTTCTATCCCCTAACCCTAACCCTCACAGAAACCTTTTTGCATTTTTACATTTTCAAAAAAACACTGTTTAGTATGTTTAATAAGCCATTTCCCTCATGGGGACCGCTGGCTGAGCCCCACAAGGTAGGTGATCTCAGGTTTTACTATCCTTGTGGAAACATTTGGTAGTATAAACACACACAAATACACATGCACTCATACACACTCACATTCATACACACTCATACACACATACACACACAAACTATACACACGCACACTCAAACACACACATACACACACTCAAACACACATATACACACACACTCATACACACTCACATTCATACACACTCACATTCATACACACACACATATACACACACACTCATACACACACAAACCATACACACGCACACTCAAACACACATACACACACACTCATACACACTCACATTCATACACACATTCAAACACACACTCATACACACATACACTCAAACACACATATACACACACACTCATACACACACAAACCATACACACGCACACTCAAACACACATACACACACACTCATACACACTCACATTCATACACACATTCAAACACACACTCAAACACACATATACACACGCACTCATACACATTCAAACACACACACATACACACACACACTCATACACACACAAACTATACACACGCACACTCAAACACGCTCACACACACATATACACGCACTCATACACACTCACATTCAAACACACACACTATACACTCAAACACACACATATACACACACACTCATACACACACACACATGCACACATACTCATACACACACACACAAACACACACACTATACACACGCACACTCAAACACACACTCATACACACACACATGCACACACACTCGAACACACACACACACTATACACATGCACTCATACACACTCACATTCAAACACACACTCATACACACATACACACACAAACTATACACACGCACACTCAAACACACTCACATTCAAACACACACACTATACACACGCACTCATACACACTCACATTCATACACACACATTCAAACACACACTCATACACACATACACACACAAACTATACACACGCACACTCAAACACACTCACACACGCATATACACACGCACTCATACACACTCACATTCAAACACACACACTATACACACGCACTCATACACACTCACATTCAAACACACACACTATACACTCAAACACACACATATACACACACACTCATACACACACACACATGCACACATACTCATACACACACACACAAACACACACACTATACACACGCACACTCAAACACACACACTGTACACATGAACACTCAAACACACATATACACACACACTCATACACACTCAAACACACACACTCTCACACACACATATACACACATACTCAAACACATACACACACACTCATACACGATTATACACACACATATACACACACACTCATACACACACTCACACACACACCCCGGTTCAGGTTCAGAATGGTATAGGGGAGACATACCGGCTCATTTTGACTTTCTCTTCACTTCCCTGTTACGTGGAGTTTGTAAAATAATACCAGGAGTACCACGTGAACATAAACAATTGTAACAGACTGAATAAAGATGTGATTCATAAAGTAACTTTGCCCTGTGTTTGTGTGTGATTGTGTATTTGTCCCCTCGGGTTTGCCGTAGAAAGCGAATGCCAATACGGCGCTTCAGTGAGCAAATGAGTTGCGTTCAATAAACAGACTGTTTCATCTGTAATTGTTCTGTTTTCTACATTTTATTGTCAATTATCCTAATTTTAGTGTCGCATGGTCGTGGTGGCGCATCTCGCCTGATGTGGACAGACCGATTGAGTGTCGCTGGAATCTTATCGCGTCGCATCTGGTTAGGACAAGGTGTAAGGCAGAACAATCTTATTAATAAATCAATAATAGACCCTTTAAACATTATATGTACAAAATATGGTAGTTGTAAATGTATCATGACAGGTTTTATTTGCTTCCTTTTATGGAGTTTTGACACAGACATCATCTTTACAGGAGCACAGTGGAATTAAATGGCTCTGGTCATGTGACTCTTTGCACCACTGATGTGAAAATGTTCACATGAAATCAAGACAGTCTGCACTCTCATGTACAACTGACAACTCTGTGTAAAATACATCAACTCTTTTTAGATCCTTCAAACTAAATTTCGGTCACAATTGTAATCGTTGGGATTACATGTCTAGAGCATGTTAATAATATTGTTGGGCGTGTGCAGTACATGGTAATATTAATACATGTTCATGTTTGACATTAAGGTGAGTTTTGTTTATGTATTGTAATGAATTTAGTTACAGTGCTGTGTCCTGATCAGATCTGTCTTGTATAAATCTGCTGTACATACTGTAGGATACTGATCTGCGGTCAGTCATAGAGAGGAAACGTGTTGTGTGTTGCTGAAGATTTCACATTCTATCACAACTTTATAAATCACAGTTATGTTGAAAAACAGCTTTATTTTCTGCTCTCTGTATGAACTCGACTGACTGGATCATTTCAGATTTATTCAGGTAGATTCCTTCAAATGTCACTGACGTCTTTTTAGGCCGAGTAAAAGCAAAAACAGACACAGCAACAAGTGTTTGCACTGAACACTGAATTTCTCTCATTTGTTTTTGTCTTATTACATTTCTGCCAAACGCTCGGTTGAAAATGAAATGAGCTTTTTTCTGTTTAACAGTCTGATCATCTAGACAGCAACATTAATGTCTTTTCACAACTCATTATACACAATCATTACACAAACGATGTTAACAATTTTGTCAATTTTATATTACGCCTCTGCAAATAATATTAATGCTGCTTTCACTGTGTTTCAGTTTAATCATGGGTTTACAACGAGTTTGAGGGTAAACGGTGAGAGAATTATCATTTTTGGGGGAACAATCGATTTAACTTGTTTCTCAGCCTGACAAGCTGATAAAAACTATTAAAACCATGAACACAGACTAGCGAAAACCACCTGGCCAGGCTGGGAGACCAGCTGCCCACCTCAGCCTGGTTTAAGATGTTTTTAGTTGAATATTAAAATATTAAAATAATTATCTGTTTTGTGCAACTAGTGAATTAAATTGCCACAAGTACACTGAAGAGTGAGCACTGGGTCAGTGCATCAGTTACCCTTTGAAGAGTAGAGAGAGAACACACACACTCACACACACACACTCACATCTGGTGCCCGGTGGCCCCCCCTGACAGAAGCCTGTGACCCCCCCCCCCCCCCCAGGTCAGACAACACTCCACTCCAGTTACCCCGTGAGGAGCATGTCACATTCAGCCGTGTTTGATAAAGTTTTAAAGACAGTGATTCGTTTGGTTTCCTGGAGGCGACCTCAGGCTTACAGTGCCTCGAGAGATCTACTCAAATGAACATAAATACACATAAATATATCAATATCAGAGTGTTTTGTGAGGTGTGATGGAGGTCACACAAAAGGACTGTCATTCACTGGGTGAGTTAGTCAATTAAATAAACACTTTAAACATTGTGTACATTGCTGAGACCTGGATTCTGATTTCTTCATTATAAGTGACATTCTGAAACACAGTGTTCTTGTTGTCAGTCAACACAGTCAGCGAACTCTTTACCTTGAATATATAAAGACTGTAAGATAGTGACAAGCTTCACTGCAGACTCTTCTGGAACTAGTGAACTAACATACTTGGAAACATCACTATACCCACATTTACCTGTCACCCTGGGAGTGTTCTTGTTTTGTTTTTTCTGGAGAATTCTGGGAAATCTCATTGATGCTCAGACTCAGTGATTCGAGGTTAAGATGGTTAGTTCTAGCAGTTAGCTTCTGCTGGAAACTTCAATTTCAAATCAGTAAGACTATCAATATTATCATGAATCGTGCTTCTTTAGCTCAAATCATGCAATAAAATGCTATTTTTCAGGCTGGTCCAAATAATGCACATGTGCTTCCTTCAGTAAATGATGTCTCTATCAAAAAGGTGATTGGCTATTTGAACTTTAAGGCGGGACCGCCATTTCTACAGCCGCCATATTCAGAGTGACAGTTTCTCCTATTCTTAGGACACGTCCACACTATATGTTTCATTTTGAAAACACATTAATGTTGCTATGTTTAATTGGAACAGTGTCTTCCTCCACCAAAAACGGAGCATTTCGGAAATGCTTTCCATTACTGTATACTTTGGAAAACATTACTGAAAGCGGGAACTGTTTAAACTTCCAGCACCTCTGATTCCAAAAATATTCCAAATATATACAGTAAATTATCCAGACTGTATTGCATTTCGATATAATCAAAGTCTTTCTAGCAAGTCAGTCCACTGTCGGTCATCTCTGGAACGCTCTCGGGAGGTTATTTCCAGTCATGCCAGTGCAGCTCCTCTCTACTTGAATGGAGAAAGACTGAAATCTCCTAAACGGTTGGTCAAGATTACGATCATAGAACATATTTCAAATCAGCAATAAAATCTGACATTACTGGAATTATAAATTGTGATTCTTTACCTCATATTAAGCTAAAAAACATACTTTTCTCAGCTTGTATAGCTAATGCACATCTAGAGTTGATTGACAGGTGATGTCTGTATCTAAAAAGTGATTGGCTATTTTACCTGTAAGGCGGGACTTCTTTTCTACATCCGTTGACCGTTGAATGCTCAGAAGTTCTTGGTTGAGTGTTCCAATTTCTCCCATTAATTTTAATAGAAGTGGCCCGTCTCTGCTAAATAATCTCTGGTATTATTCGCCTAGAGTGGCATTGTTTTTAAAGCACACATGCTCCACCTCTGTAGCAACACCCCCAAGAGGGTTCAGACACTTTTATCCAGAGTGACGTACAGCACATTCATTCAAGACACGAGACACCTGAGGTTTGGGGTTTTGCTCAGTGATGATAATGAAGAACCGTTCTGTTGTGTTCACCCCGTTATCTGTGAATGGATTGTTCTGTGTCCTTTGTCTTCCTTATACAACACCTTCCACTTCCAGTTTTAGCCACTGCAGCACAACATCACCAACAGCACTAGTTTCATCTGAATATTCATCTAATATTCATTTACTAGCTGCTAATAACAGACACTGAGGAATCACAGAGCTTTTTCCTCATGGAGACACGTTGATGTAGTCGCACTTTATGCACATTCACAAATCCACATCTTTGTAATTGGGTGTTTTAATGTAAGATTCATCAAGAGTCAAACTGTCAGTGTGCATTAAGATTCAGTATTTTTCTCCTCTCAGTTTCATAAGTTTTATTTTAAAAGCTGCAGTAAAACGTTTTATTAGCCACAATAAAAACACTGACTGATTCTAGCATCAGTTCTCTGAAAGCATTCACTTCATATAATGCATTAAACATCATAAACTGACCATAAACATGTTTCTATAGAGTTTATTCTGCTGTTGTACCTGGGAATGTATTTATAAGTGTTTTCATCTAAATATTGTGTAGTTTGTCATATTTATTTCAGACAGGAGACTGGACATAAATTCATCAATTATTATTTGTTTATTTCTTAGATTAAATTCAGATGTTTCATGAGGATAGCCTTGAGAATAACCTCTTTCTCATCTTTCAGAAGTCAGTCTGATGTCCTGCTGTCTCACATGAACATACTGTATTATTACAGCTGATTGATGTGGAGAAACTACAGGCAGCTTTTCATAATATAGTCATGTGACTTCATTTCCAAAACTATTATCTAATGATGTGAGCAGTGTGAGAAACCATTTCCATTTCTTTAATGAATTAATTTCCTTCAGTGTTGTTCCACTCGTCAATTTAATTAACCATTCAACACGCCATCAATAACTGCACATGAAGATTCAGCATGTTATATAAAACACTCGAGTCACAGATTAAATAAACCTTACAGACTATACATGACATCACACTGGATTATTCAAATGAATAGAACATGTACATGAACACACACTGCAGACGCTCTGTTTTTATCGTGAAGAAACCGACATCACAAGTGACAGCGACCGTTAGCAATGTGACGATGTTGAGCATGAGTTGAACTTTTATACAATTGAGTAGCAATGCATTGAGCCAACAACCAATGACAGGCTCATGTGATCCACTGAATAATACAATTATTAGAAACAGTAGATCGAGCAGTCGAGTGCAAACACCAGCTAGAGTCAGTGTGAACACACAGGGATTGCACTTTGCTGTGTGTTTCCAAAGATATTATTGTGGAAAGATTCCTAAATTATTTTTGAATTATTGGAGTTATACGTGCAGCTGAGTCATAAAATAGTGATGCGTGTTTCCATCTGGACAAAAGCAAAGTTTGAAAAAACTGTGGTGATCATCAGAATCTTAGTCACTTCACAGAATTGGTGGTGGATGTATGAGACGACACACGAGCTTTAAGTGATTAATAGTATGATGGATATGTGGATATGATGTGACTGAACCAGTTTCAAGAGTGCTGATGTTTCATCTCACAGTACTGGGACATTTCTCTGTTTGCGCGCGCGGATGTGTGTGTGTGCGTGTGCGTGTGTGTGTGTGTGTGTGTTGCTCAGCAACACAAATATTTATCCTGCTTTCACTTCATTTGGAACTATTTTCTTGTTACTGTTGAAGTGAATATGAGTCATGTGATTACTTGCGGCCTCAATAATAATAATAATACCTCAAATAATCAAGTTGTTTCTCCTCAATAAATTAATTAAAAAATATAACTCAAATTCAGCACAAACATTGTTTGAAAAAGTTCTAGACTGGTACACATTATTTTGCATTGTATCAATATTTTGTTATTCATTTTGAAGGTTCACACACACAATCAGATGTGTCTGTCTGATCTGATGAACTCTCTTGTGATTCTCAGAGTTAAGTGTGAAGACGTGTTTGATTAATCTGATCTGCAGTTTAATCCAGACACACACAGTCAGACTGCAGAAAGGGGTCAGAATCAGCTCACTTACCCACAATCCCAGGTGTCCTGGCCCTGTTTTTCCAGCGCTGTTTTTGGCTGCAGAATGTGAATCAATTCCTGCCCTCGATGCACCGCTCCATCCAGAGATTCACATTCATTTATACTCATTACGGCCACAGAGCCTGACAACAAGCCAATTTATACACTGCACATATTCAGTCTTCTCTCTGACTGATGCTCACCTACAACACACAGACACTCACACACGCGCACACACTCACAATCACACACACGCACACACACCCACAATCACACACACTCACAATCACACGCACACACAATCACACACACACACACTCACAATCACACGCACACACACTCACAATCACACGCACACACACTCACAATCACACACACACACACACTCACAATCACACGCACGCACAATCACACTTACACACTCACAATCACACACACACACAATCACACACACACACACATACACACACTCACAATCTCACAAACACAATCACACTTACACACACAAACACACACACTCTCACACACGCACACACACTCACAATCACACACACTCACAATAACACACACACACTCACAATAACACACACACACACACACCCACAATCACACTCACACAAACACACGCACATGCACACACACAATCACACTCACACACACAAATGCACACACTCTCTCTCACACACACACACTCACAATCACACTCACACACACACACGTTGGTGCAGCTATCATTATGAGGACTCTCCATAGACATAATGATTTTTATACTGTACAAACTATAGATTCTATCCCCTAACCCTACCCCTAAACCTAACCCTCACACACACACACACACACACACTCACACACACACACACACACACACACACACACACATGTTGGTGCAGCTATCATTATGAGGACTCTCCATAGACATAATGATTTTTATACTGTATGAACTATAGATTCTATCCCCTAACCCTAACCCTACCCCTAAACACACACACACACACACACACACACACACACACACACACACACTCACTCACACACACACACACACACACTCACACACTCATGTTGGTGCAGCTATCATTATGAGGACTCTCCATAGACATAATGATTTTTATACTGTACAAACTATAGATTCTATCCCCTAAACCTAACCCTCACAAAAAACTTTCTGCATTTTTACATTTTCAATAAAACATCATTTAATATGTTATTTCCCTTGTGAGGACTGCTGGCTGGTCCCCACAATGTAGGTGATCTCAGGTTTTACTATACTAGTGGGGACATTTGGTCCTCACAACAGAGGTTAAACCTGTACACACACACACACTCACTCCCTCACACACACACAAACACTCACACACGCTCACACACACACAAACACACTCACACAATCACACACTCTCACACAAACACTCACACAAACACTCACTCACACACACACAAACACTCACACACACACACACACAAATACTCTCACACACACACACTCACTCACACTCCCTCACACACACACACAAATACTCTCACACACACACACACACACACACACTCACACAAATCAGCTTCAGTCAGACTTTATATCTAATATAGGTATAATCTATATCAGTTTTATAACACTAATCATATAGCATGAGACAGAAATGTCAAATTATTAAAGAATTCTTGTCCGTTTGAACAAACTCATACGTACATGAAGATACATTTGATCAGTTGAGTAGTATTAATGTTGTTCATAGAAGATTTGAGGATAATGATGTTGAGAGAGAATCTGTAGAATGGAAGATTTCTGTCACATGATGCATTTCTTCCAAAACACTTTATTAATGTCTGTATGCTGGTTTGACAGACACAAGAGGGAATGATGGCTGTACAATATCAGCTGTCATAACTGTACAGTAGTCCTGCTTTTCTTCCACTAAAACCAAAAAGAACGGGACTTCCAAAAGAATTGGCTTTCATAAAACAAACACTGTAGTAAATAAATCAAATGTTTGTCTCAGAGCTGAAACACAAAATGATGAAAGCAGCAGATTGTGTCTTTGATCATGTGTGAGCCGAAACAACAGCACACCTCCACCTACAAAACCTACAAATCAAAAACATTAGAAATTATTCGTTTTATCTGACATCAGACATATAGTGTGTTTCAAATAAAGAACTCATTCTCCATCTAAAATTGAGTTCCGTTTACAAACATAAAAGAGAGTCACACAACAGAAGAGCACGAGTACAGCAGCAGCAGCGCATGAAGAAATGGCATCAACATTTTCAATACAACAATTTCCAGAAGGATATATCTGTGTTACTGAATTTGATAAGCTGCTGTTGATTTTAGATAACAGAAAATAATCTATTCTGTGCGGTGTGATCGTTCATCAACAAGACAAGTGTGTTGACTGTGAACGGATCATTATAGAATCACTTCAGCTGTCAGTTCAGATTGATTTCCTCATATTGTTTCATTTATATCGCTGTAATTGGTGACTGCTGTAATAGATGTAGATTGAAGATTCCTCTGCCATTATCAGACAATGTTCTGGGATTGCAGTGATATCTACAGGAAGTGAAACACAGGTCAGCTGACACACTGAAGTAAACTCACATCACATCTAATCAATACAATCAAAAAATATTGAGTTTAAGAAGAGAACTGTGTTGTTATCTGTACTACATTCGTCGTTAGACTGGGTTTGAGGGTCACAGCAATGAATTAAAACCAAAAATATGACAGACATGTTGTAACAGTATAAGGACGGGCAAAGAGGAGGTGGGAACTGGCTGAACATGCAGCACGGCCACGTGCGTCTCACTCTCTCTCGAACTGTCGCCTCCGGCTCCCCTGTATATCGCTCTCCCGCTGATCAGCTGATTCAGCGCCGTACGTGCATCATCACAGCCATGCCCCCCTCCTCATCACACATGTTCATATGGAGGTTCAGGAGTTGATATCATGGTAACACTTTACCGAACCCTCACAAGGTTCCATTCATTAACATAAATTAATGCATTATGTATCATTAACTAACAATTAACAATATGTTATTACAGCATTTATTAATCTTTGTTAAAGTTAGTTTACAAAAACACAATTGTTCATTGTCAGTTCATGTTAATTCATAGTGCATTAACTAATGATAACAAATGGAACCTTTTTGTGAATTGTTACCGATATTAAACTTTTAGGGTTATGTTTAGGGTTAGGTTAGGACAAGTAACATTTGATGTACAATTTCACTGCGTTAGAAATCTGCAGTGAAGTTGATCCTTTCATTTAAAGCACCAAGAATAAGTGTTTGGTTGATGGTGGAAAGATCTTTTTCCTGGAACCGTGTAAAGTGGAACTTTCTGAAGTGAATATGTAATTTGCTCCCTGGCGAGTTTAAAAGGTCGAGCAGCACTTCAGAATGACACTCTTTTCTTTGTTCTTCCTGTCCAGAAATCGATTAATTTCCTCTGATGCTGACCACAACTTTTCTTTGAATATTCAACTTCAATATGAATGAGTAAATGTCTGCATGCTTGTGTAATTGTGTAGTTTTGTAACAGTAATTTGCTGAAACTGTCCGTCAGTGTTGCCAGATTGGGCATGTTTTGATTGACTTGTGCGGAGGAAATGTTTTGGATGGGTGGACAGAAATGGGCTAGTTTGGAATGATTTTGGTGGGTTTTAAAAATTATAAGCTTAAGCAATCCCACTGCTTGTGCAAGTAAAATAAAGAAAATGACTCCACACACAATCAGTCAATCAAATAGCCAAAACACTGTTTGACAGAAAATGTGTTCAGTCCTGTTCGGAGGAGTTATGTGTTGCCACACCTGTATGTTCTTAACGTGTGCGTGATCTGCAGGTGTTGATCCCGGGTTTTAGCAATTGAAGTTGGGCAATCTAAAAAAGATTAAAGGTTATAAATGTAAGAGAACATGTTGAAAATGGGGAAATGAACCTCAAGTTGTGATTATTGCCAGGACTTCTCTGTGGCATTATCATGCATATTTGATGCGCTTGCAACCCAGTGAGAAAATTGTACCTGAGATGCCTTTCGGGCTAGAAGTTTAATTATGCTGGATGAGACCACTGCAGGATATTTCAAGATTTTAACACTCATGGTGATCATATTTCTTACTTTCCACACATCTAATAATCTTGAATTTGCTGCTCCTCTTTGGATGTGCGCACAAGCCTGAACACGGAATAAATTAACGTCAGCTGTCTGGGAATTTTGACTCTTATGTGTTTTTACCAAACTGTTCAAAGGTTTACAGTGTTCTAGTTTGAATTAGTCTTTATATGACATACTCATAAAATACTGAATGGCAAAAACATCCCATCAATCGTAGCACAACGATATACCTATATTATTTGGCTTCTTGATCTATCACAGGGCAATATCTTTGTTCCTTTCTCAGTGCGTGTGTGTTTGTCTGTTTGTGTGCACAAGAAAAAAGGGAAAAGTAAAGGTTTTGGAAACTTTATAATTTCGTTGATTAATTGTGTCATAAAGGATCGTAAACAGAGAATGAAATTAGCACCTGCCACCCGCCAAATGCAGGTGTTTCATGCACAGTAGTGGGTAATTTTGAAGAAGCAGACTTGATTATAATTTGAAGAACAGACGAAGGAAAAGCCATCAATGTGTGTGTGTGTGTGTGTGTGTGTGTGTGATGCAGTATATATATACTGTATATATATTAGTGCTGTCAGTAAATTACAAATTTAATCATGATTAATCTTAGATTTTGAAAGTGCTGAAATTTGTCTTTATATATATTTTTCTTCCTGTCAAAATGCATTTATTTTATGGAAGAAAACAAAACAATATTTAACAATATAATGCTTCATTAACATTTTCCAAACTAACCATTCCACAGTATAATGATAAAATGCACTAAAATATCACCAATTTAAGTAACTTTTTTTTTTCCTCCCCTTTTCTCCCCAATTTGGAATGCCCAATTCCCAATGCGCTCTAAGTCCTTGTGGTGGCGTAGTGACTCGCCTCAATCCGGGTGGTGGAGGACGAATCTCAGTTGCCTCCGTGTCTGAGACCGTCAATCCGCGCATCTTATCACGTGGCTTGTTGAGCACGTTACCGCGGAGACATAGCGTGTGTGGAGGCTTCACGCCATCCACCGCGGCATCCGCACACAACTCACCACACGCCCCACCGAGAGCGAGAACCACATTATAGCGACCACGAGGAGGTTACCCCATGTGACTCTACCCTCCCTAGCAACCGGGGTTGCTTAGGAGACCTGACTGGAGTTACTCAGCACACCCTGGGATTTGAACTAGCGAACTCCAGGGGTGGTAGCCAGCATCTTTTACCACTGCGCTACCCAGACCCCCAATTTAAGTAACATTAAACGTATCTCAAAATCTAAGAGGGACTAATTGATAGAATTAGTGCCCGCAGAGGTTGAGTATGTACATAACAAGCCCAGATGGGACTTAGAAATCAAATATTTTTCAGTCTATGTGAGGTGCAATTTTATTACCACTGATGCATGAGATCATTGCATGCAATGCCTAAAAGTTGATTTACCCTTGGTTTTACCTGACAATTACAACTTGTGAAAATACAATTATTAATAATTTTCATAATCCATTGATCTGTCAAGATGAGACGTCTGACATTTGAAGATGCGTTCAGTCCCTGAGCTGAGAGAATCAGCGGCCTGATTAATTATTGATCAGCTGTTTCCAGTCAAACACATTCTTCAGTTGATCACACACTGCCTGAATCGTTCAGTTCCAGTTGCAGAGAGATTGTGTTTCTTTCTGAATCAGTATGAAGTTGATGATTGAACTTTCATCTCTCTGAAATCAAAGGTGGAGTTTGTACTCACACCAGTGACTGCTGCTCATTTCATTAATTCTTCTTGGTAATATATTATTTGATTTATTAGTTGTTATTTTTTTTGGGGGGGGGACCTAGAGGTTGTTTGTGCTTCAGTGGTTTCAGCATGATGATCTGCAGGGATCTGTTGTCATTTGGATTATTTCACTGTGGCTTTATCTGTGTTATTTCAACTGTAGTTATAGCATAAAAGTATTCGCATTATCAAAACACAAATCACTGTGTCAAATACAGGTTGCACTATTGGAACATCCCCATATGATACTGCAGATATTTTTGGCTTTCAAACATGAAGTATATATAATAATTTACTGGTTATATGAATATATATATATATTGATTGATAAAACAAGTTCAGCCAGTGTTTTTGATTTGTTTTGTGCAGTCTGTGTGATGTCTCTGTTTTATACACAAGTTATAGTCTGTAATCTTGTGTTGTGTTGTTGTTCAATGTGACACTTTGTCAGTCAGATCTGAACTGTTGTTCATCTATAGAACAGAACATTGTTGTATTGCTAACACTTTACATTAATTTAGAATTTGTTAACATTAGTACATTACAGTGAACAGTATTTTATTACAGCATTTATTGATCTTGGATAATGTTCATTTATGAAAATACAATGGTTCATTTAACTAAAGTAGTTAACTAAAGTTAACGGATAGATCCTTATCATAAAGAATCACTGTTATATCTTTGTGATATCCATCATGATCAAATTATATTTTAATAAACCATAAAGTTATGGATGTGAAAACAGTAGAGTCTACAAGGAAACATGAGTCAGAACATGCTCAATTCCCTTGATAAATCTGATAAGAGTTGAAAGTGGTCATTGGCTGTCAGTCAGAAGTTTTATGATATATTTCTTCTGTTCTTTATGTTGGTCTGTAGGTGATGCACACAACAGAAACTCTGAGTGACAGCAGGTATCAGCTGTCAACAGCACTACATTCACTAGAACAAATGTCCGTAATTTTAACAGTAAAAGACTGTCAAAATGCTACAGTAAAAAAAAAAAAAAAAACTTGGTAATTGGTTAACAGGCAGTTACCCTAAATACAGTTAAAAATTATAATGTATTTAAAAAGATAATACATGCAATACATGTTTACAGTGAAATGTTGTAAAAATTGCATTTTTTTAAATGTAAAAAGTAAAAAGTATGATTTTCCCTTATAATTAATGAATGCATGTCCTTTTTATGGTAAATCAGTGTTAAAATTATGATATAAAATAGTAATCAGGCATTCCAAATATTCATATGGATTCAGACTTCTAACGGATTGTGATTTTTACTACTTGCTCAATTAACTTATTTAATTGCATTGTGTACAGTCCATCTAGGCAATCCAGTTGTGTTGAGACTATGTGAATAATATTTGTTGATAATCTATTGCGTTTATTGCTAAAAACTGAGCAGGGGATTTACATTTCCCAGCATGCTTTGAATTGCACTAAATTGGGAGAGTACATTTTAAAATTATAGGTAATTTTAATGTATTTTTACGCAAAACGAGACAAGTAGTAGACTTGTTAAATATTAGTTTATTAGTTAAATATAGTGTTAAATATTCTGTTATGTTGGGATCTAGATGAGTTTCTGTCATGTTGGATATTTTTGGAGCTTACCGATGTGGAAAAGACGATGCATTGAACTGTCAATGTGTAGTGCTTTTCTCATTAACCAAATACTGTGGGATTATGCCAAGTCACCTGACTTCTGGGCCTGCTTGTGTTCATGCTGTTCTAAACTAAAGTGTAAGAGCAGTGCAGATGTGTTAAGAGCTACATGTGTCTCTTTACATTTAATTTTGTGACATTACAGATTGTAGCCAGCAGGTGGCGGCAAAAGACCATTTTAGTGTGTAATATGAGCCAGTTGCTGACGTGAAGTGAGTCAGCGTCAGTCAGTGTTTTCATTCATCAGCACTCTGTGATCACTCGTGTTACTACTACACTACTAAAGCTAGGAAATAGCTTTAAATAGCTTTAAACGAACAACTTCAGCATTAAGGCTCATCACAGCTGAGAGACACAACAGACTGATTAATAACACAAACTCAAGGTGCTTACCTCTTACCAGAGTGTCTTCATTGGAGAGGACATACTGTTCAAAATGCCGGAGGACATTGCGGTTTCTATAGAGAAAGACTCTTGCTGCTACTGTGAAATAGGGATGAATACCCCCTCTTGGACGGCTATTTTCACACTGAGAAAATAGGATGAATTTGACCGAAATTACATAAACTTCAGAAAGCTGACTAACAGACTACAGCATCATCAACAGGTGATCACACACACTCCATCTCTCTCTCTCATGCTCACATACACACACACACACACACACACACACACATCCTTGTTTCTCCAATAACATGTTAGAAACAGCCCAAGCTGTAATACTAGTAGTTCTAAAGTGATGTTTTTGAGAGGCTTGAACGCATACACGGCAGATTCTGATCCGTGGTGTAAGAAAGCAGTTTCATACACAAATGCGTTTTTTATGACCGTACTCAGTTTTTCTAATTTTTTAAAATGTATTTGTTCATTGAACTATTGTATATAATCAATATCACACTCGCAATCGTGCTATATGTCCCTAAATCAGCACTGCTGTGATTACCTACTCATGCCTGCAGCCGAATCACAGCAGTGCTGATGTAGGGCCATACAGCACGATTAAGAGTGTGATTTTGCTTAAATAATATGAACGGTAATAAACCATAAAATATACAGGCATCAAAATACATCCCATAAAGCCTGTAACGTGGTTACCGTATTTTTTACGGTAAATGTTTGGCAACCACAGTGTCTATAATTTACCACAAATTATACAGATTTTATTTTTACAGTGTTATACAACAAGGTTCAGATCTGATGATCGGACAAAGTGTTACCAATACTTTACAAGATGATTCAGACTGTTAATAACCTGTGTGTAACACAGAGACATCACACAAACTACAAAACAAACGCAAAACACTGACAGAACTTGGTCTATAAAGAAAAAAATAAACATGATATATATATGATATTTAATAAAAACAAATAATTATTAAAATACATAAATACACAACCTCACAACCACAATACTCAGAGTTATTTACATGAATGAAATTAACCTAAACCACCAGCCCCAGCAGAAATGCACACACACACACACACACACACACACACACACACACACACACACACACACTTTTGATATTTTAAATGACAGCACACATATTCTCAGGTCAGTCTTGATCTGTACAAAGGAAATTAATTACACACTCTTCAATTCCAGTTGTATAGATGTGACACAATCGTTTGGTTAGGCTAATGGAACTGTCAAATGACTAATTGTTCAAATGAATCAGTAAATCATTTCTGAACGAACACATTCAGCAGTTTAGAGCGAGAATGATGGTTAGATGTACAGCTTCACACTGACAATGTGTGTATGCCTCCCCTCATGACAACGAACAGATAAAAAATGAGTGTTATACACAAATATCTGAAGTATCTTTTGAATTGTTTAGTTCTAATTATAAGCCTCTGGTGAATGCTCTCATTAGTTAGTGAATCTGTACACATCATCACAGTTGATTAGTTTGATCTAACAGCTAAACAACAAACAGATCACCAATCATATGTAGAGCTCAGTAAACACAACCTGAAATATCTGTTTTATAGCACCGCCCCTTTATGATAACACTGAAAAAGACTTTAAAGATATTAGATAAATCAAACAGCACTTCTAATGTGTAAATGGTATTTTCCTTTCCTCTCTGGCTGCTGTCAATAAATTATTCTATTCTGATATAATATTCTTGCATAGCAGTACTGCTTTTCTAAATATAGAGCGCACAAAGATCAGACTTTTAACCATCCGCATGTGCATCTCTCTATAAACACACACATGCCACATTTTACAAACTTTCAAGCGACTGATTACCTCCCCATACAGTTTCCTCACATCTCATCCCAGTCTCTTTCAGTCTGCTTTTAAACGGTTTCATATTTTATCCGTGTATAATTTACAAAGTGTCCGGTGGTGTGGTTAGCCATGTGTTCTCTTCACAGATATTCCTGCTCTTGGACTGAAGTTAAAACAGAGTCCTGTATCTGCTCAGACATTCATTTACACACTGTTTTTGTGTGCACTATTTCTTAAATTATAAATGTAATCTTAGATAAATGATAATCCTAGTTTGGTTTCTCGAGCTTCTATAGAAAAACACATTTTCAAGAGGATTTGAGTGGAACAATAATGACCAAACGCTGCATGTTTTGACTGTCATTGAAAGTATACAGTGAAACATTCCTCCAGACCAAATGATCTGGGCTGCATTTCCCAAAAGCATTGCAATCTTAAATTGATCGTAGAGACCATTGACGGCAATGTTTTCGATGCTTTAGCGAAACGCAGCCCTGAGCAGTAATATCCACATTCATGTAATAGATCTGTGCTCTTACTGTATCTAAGGCTTTGTTCACACTGCAGACAGATTTCTTTAGACTGACTATTCAAACTGCAGGTTATATGTGGACAGATCTGATTTTTTCTATTCAGACTGCTGTCGCTTTTGCTATCACGTCCACATTAGTTGTCATGGTAACGTTGCAAACTTCTGTAGGTATACCATGTGTGAGTTTAACGATGGATGTTTTGTCATTTATTATGTTTTCCACGAGGACAGTGTCCAAATATTAACCCAATAAAAAGCGGGAAAGGTGGCAATGTAATGTAGTAGCCATGACATTACATCTGCAAGAAGCAAATACGGTTTTGTGTGTGTGTGTGAGTGAATGAGTGTGAGTGAGTGTGTGTGTGTGTGTGTGTGTGTGTGTGTGTGTGTGTGTGTGTGTGTGTGTGAGTGAATGAGTGTGAGTGAGTGTGTGTGTGTGAGTGTGAGTGTGTGTGTGTGTGTGTGTGTGTGTGTGTTTGTGTGAGTGAGTGAGTGAGTGAGTGAGTGATTGAGTGAATGAGTGAGTGTGAGTGTGTGTGTGTGAGTGTGTGTGTGAGTGAGTGAGTGAGTGTGAGTGTGAGTGTGAGTGTGAGTGTGTGTGTGTGTGTGAGTGTGTGTGTGTGTGTGTGTTTGAGTGAGTGAGTGAGTGAGTGATTGAGTGAATGAGTGAGTGTGAGTGTGTGTGTGTGTGTGTGTGTGTGTGTGAGTGAGTGAGTGAGTATAAAAATCATTATGTCTATGGAGAGTCCTCATAATGATAGCTGCACCAACATGTGTGTGTGTGTTTGAGTGAGTGAGTGAGTGAGTGAGTGAGTGTGTGTGTGTGTGTGTGTGTGTGTGTGTGTGTGTGTGTGTGTGTGAGTGTGAGTGTGTGTGTGTGTGTGTGTGTGTGTGTGTGTCCTGAGGGTGTATGACAAATTGCAGTATGTGTTCAGGGCCAGTACAACAAGCATAGATAAGTGATTTTGTGGTGTTTGGCTGAATCAGGTGATTTCTCACCCTGCAGATGTGTGTGTGTGTGTGTGTGTGTGTGTGAGAGAGAGAGAGAGAGAGAGAGAGAGAGAGTCACATTTTAAAGTAAAGAGGTATGGGACAGAAGGTATGATGTTACTGTGCACTTGTTCACTTGTGGATGCAGTAAATCACAGCTGTAGCTGCTAATATGTGAAACACACTGAGACATCAGATGGATGAAAACAACATAAATGTGCTCTTGGGACTGATGCCAGACACTCTAGTGATTTATTTTCTGTTTTTGATGTCAAACTGTGAAGAGCCATGCACACAACACATGGGCACAGTGAATAAGAAAATTAATAACGCTGGTAAAAATGTTTACATGCAACACAAAATCAGGGTAATGGGCAAAAATCTACCTGTGCCGATCAGTTTATTCTTATGCCATTTATGACCTAATACAACGATAAACTCCGCCCACTGTGAACTCATAACTGTCATTTAAACAACAAATATGTTCTGATTGGTTGTCGCTGGAATCCCTCAGGTGACAAGTCAAGTCATTTTTATTTGTATAGAGCTTTTCACAACACACATCGTGTGGACACACACACACACACACACACACACACGTCTGGTTAGGACACCACATGCCAGTGGCGTGTGGTGGGCTTTTATTTATTTTTTAGTTTCATGTAAATGAATATTTTAGTTTTATTTTGACATTTAATTTTCAGGTTGAAGGCATACAGAATATCTTTTAACTTGCACTAATTCCAAACAATCAATACTATAATATTTTGTGTGTTCATATCGACACTATTTATTAAACCAAGTCAAATAAAAAAATGTCTGCATTTTTATTGTTTTACATTGCTACAAAAAATTATAATTCCAACACAACAGCAGCAAGCATATTTGATGCGTCTTTTTTCTGTTAGACTTTTATTCTTTATAGTCATCTTATTTTTGGATCAGAAGTGTTCACTGAAAACCAGTTCCCTCACTCACATTTCATGTGTTCATTTCATGCCATTCTATGTTATATGTCCTATTATTTGTGTCTATTTATACTCTAACCTTGTTTTATATTCTGTCTCACTGTAATGTTCTGTGTGCACTTGTTTCTCCTGTCACCCAAAGAAATTCCTTGTGCATGTGAGAACACTTGGCAGTAAAGCTCATTCTGATTCTGAGATTCATATCGATAATGATGTCACCATAAATGGTGTTGTTTGTGAGTCGGTTAGTTGTTTACTCCATAATTGGTTCTTCCACTTCCTCCAGTTGCACCATTCACAGCGAATTGTGGACCTGCTGCGGGCATCATCACATGAACAGAATGACAGAGTAATGAGCCAATCAGAGCTGAGTGAAGGCTGTCTCTCCTGTCATGTGACTTTGAGAAATTATAACTCCACAAGCAGCTTGTTTCATGAAGGAGACGTGAAATTCCTGCTCATTTATAAAGCCAGTTCCTCTCTGTGACTCTTCAAGCAGAGCAGGAAACATGTGACTGACTTGAGCCAATCAGGACTGAACTGTAATGAAGTGCAACTTTTTATTTCATTCACAACAACAGGACCACCTAATAAATGTCAAGATAAAGAATCTGTTTCACATCAGGTCATGTTGATGGAATGAGTCTGTTTGAACTGTTTCTCTACCTCAATCACAAGCACAAATACAGCACTCACACGGCAGGCTTTAAATGAGAAATATGACATGCTTCAGGGGAATTATTCTAAATACAATAATTATTTAATTATTTGTATGCATATCATATTTAATCAAACTACACAATGATGACTCTAAGACTTTATAGATATTACAGTTTCATTTGAAATGATGTGTGTTGTGAAAAGCGCTATACAAATAAAAATGACTTGACTGATTTAATTGTCGTATATATTTACAGTCTGGACCATTAGATTCACCATCTGTCACCTGAAGCCACCAGCTCGCAAGAGATGTGCGTGAGAAGGCGTCTGTTTCTCAGTCGTGTGTTTATGGTTGTGTCTTACGGGTCTGTACTGTATAAATATCCCATGTATGCCAGTAAAGGAGATTGCGCCATGGGGTTCAGTTGCATTAACTGCGGCTTTTCTCATGGCTGATCTGTGTGTTGTGATGGTCACGTATGAAGGAAAGAACACATGAGCTGCGACAGTCAATCCCACTGCAAATTTGAATGATATCAGCAACACATGCATGCAGATACTGACAAACAAAATCCAATTTCTATTTATTTGTAAAGTACTTTTTACAAAACATGTTGTTCCAAAAGCATCTGCAGAGAGAATCGAGCCATACAGCAAGACAAAACACAATAAACTCTCTAAGAAGTAAATGAGAAATGAGTGATAAAGAGAGATAATTCTGACTTTCTGAGCTGAATGGAATTCAGCATGAAATTGTACAGAAGAAAAAGATATTTCAATTAAAAGTTCAATTAAGGCATTTTTAAAGCATTATTACTATCATGTGGTCCACACGGTGGAGATATTATTCATTTCTATTGAAGACTCTAGAAGATGACCCAGATGCAGTTTCATCCCAGGCTTTATTCAAGCATGTTGTTGGTGTTTTTGTTTTTCCCAGCTGTCTTTTAGGTTTGAGAGGAAACACAACAAAGGTAACCCTTATAAAGATGAGTTGTGTAGTAAATATAAAGTGCTTGAACTCTGAGATGAATGTGCTGCAGCATCTGTCATCTCACTGGCACTCATGAATCGTGCTTTCAGTTTTATATTCAGTTTTTACAGTGGATAGAAAAGACAGCTTCTTAATGCACAGTTTTAACACTAGATCTTTTACTTTATTATTTCAAACCTAACAATCTTCTGTCTGATAAGTGATGTGATCTGCTGGCTTGGCAGAGTGGATGTGTGTGTTTGCAGTATAAAGACTCGGCACTTTATAAATCTGGTTGAATTTCTAAAAGGCTTACGGGATGATTTGATAGCTGCGATTTCTCTCCCTCATCAGGTCTATTGTTATTAACACTTCTGTGGCCATACGTGCTGATGCACACATGCGATTAACTAATTCAACCTGGTCTAAAAATGACCACTGTAAACGCATCAGTTATAATCCTGTTAAAGTGCTGCATTGCGTTGCATTTTTCTCTAAACATCTGCAGCACAACTGAGCAATGATGGAACATTGAGTGCTGAAGAAGGCAAAATGGAAACATAAAACAGCTGAACATTTACATGTGAAATGTTTCAATTTTGCACCTCTAGCAGAAATTGCAAAAAATTATGATTTTCAGACAGGTTTCCCAAATATAAATCTGACATTGGTCAAATTAAGCTGGGAGAGGAGAAAGTATTTTACATTAAACTACACTTTATCTACACTTTACCTTTAAATGAATTTTTGGTGCATTGCATTTGATGTTATAAACTCCAGATTGCAGAGAGACAGGTGCTGAACAGCTGTGAGGTTCATTACTGTAAAAACTCCCTGAGGTTTATTCAAACACTCTGCAGAGCTTCACACACGTCCATGGAGACTGATTAGCAAATTATTGTAATTTAACAGCTTTAATGAATGATGTTTGGAAGTGACACGCTTCACACCACTCAGCTTTTACATGTCCAGTTAATGTTCTGTACTCGCTGTTTCTTTCTGCTGTATTTCAACACGTTCTACCTGTTTTTGAGGAGCACATTAAAGGCTGTTAATCAGAATCTGATATTGAAGCCTTGTGTTTCTGTTAAGAGCTCAAGGAATATTCACTGTGAGTGTGTGTGTGCTGTTAATGGGCCACTATGGAGTATTTGGCTTAAAAAAACCTTCATAACGTTTAGTGTCTCCAGTTTTAATTATGTTGAAACCTGCAGCACAAAACAGCTTTAGTATTATTGCTAAAAGTGTGTCAGTAAACAGCAGCTGCATCTCTGAGGGCAGCACTAAATAAGATCTTCAGCTTCTTTGGGTGCTTCTCAGTTAATAGAATAAATCTTTTTTGTATAAAAAGAATGATAGAATTTGGCCTGTAGCAGAAAAGAAATAGCCCACATGGCAATTACTTACAACTGCGTGCTGCAAAAGATGAAGTGAATGTTATATTCACAACTCAATACTGATTAAAGGAAAATAAATAATGTTTTAGGTAAATGTCTTTGACCTTACGGAGGTCATATGACCCGAAACTTTGTATCAATAAGCTGCAACATTGTGTAGGATTTTTTATTTCTTAATTTACTTTGTTTTTTTTCCCCCACACTTCTGCTAATAATCTATCATTTGTGCTGTTTGTTTTCTTCTAATTTGGGAAGTAGCGATGATTGGAGGATCTGTAAAAAAAAATATTTGTATCTTTAATTTCCTTAAGTAAGAACTGATGAAGAAGTTCAGCAGTGATTGAGTATAGTGATGAAGAAGTTCAGCATTGATTGAGTAGTATAGTGATGAAGTTCAGCAGTGATCGAGTAGTATAGTGATGTAGAAGTTCAGCAGTGATTGAGTAGTATAGTGATGAAGTTCAGCAGTGATTGAGTAGTATAGTGATGAAGAAGTTCAGCATTGATTGAGTAGTATAGTGATGAAGTTCAGCAGTGATCGAGTAGTATAGTGATGTAGAAGTTCAGCAGAGATTGAGTAGTATAGTGATGAAGTTCAGCAGTGATTGAGTAGTATAGTGATGAAGAAGTTCAGCAGTGACTGAGTAGTATAGTGATGTAGAAGTTCAGCAGTGATTGAGTATAGTGATGAAGAAGTTCAGCAGTGATTGAGTAGTATAGTGATGAAGTTCAGCAGTGATTGAGTAGTATAGTGATGAAGTTCAGCAGTGATTGAGTAGTATAGTGAAGTTCAGCAGTGATTGAGTAGTATAGTGATGATGAAGTTCAGCAGTGATTGAGTAGTATAGTGATGATGAAGTTCAGCAGTGATTGAGTAGTATAGTGATGATGAAGTTCAGCAGTGATTGAGTAGTATAGTGATGAAGAAGTTCAGCAGTGATTGAGTAGTATAGTGATGATGAATTTCAGCAGTGATTGAGTAGTATAGTGATGAAGGAGTTCAGCAGTGATTGAGTAGTATAGTGATGAAGAAGTTCAGCAGTGATTGAGTAGTATAGTGATGAAGTTCAGCAGTGATTGAGTAGTATAGTGATGAAGAAGTTCAGCAGTGATTGAGTAGTATAGTGATGATGAAGTTCAGCAGAGATTGAGTAGTATAGTGATGAAGTTCAGCAGTGATCGAGTAGTATAGTGATGTAGAAGTTCAGCAGTGATTGAGTAGTATAGTGATGTAGAAGTTCAGCAGTGATTGAGTAGTATAGTGATGAAGAAGTTCAGCAGTGATTGAGTAGTATAGTGATGATGAAGTTCAGCAGTGATTGAGTAGTATAGTGATGATGAAGTTCAGCAGTGATTGAGTAGTATAGTGATGAAGAAGTTCAGCAGTGATTGAGTAGTATAGTGATGATGAATTTCAGCAGTGATTGAGTAGTATAGTGATGAAGAAGTTCAGCAGTGATTGAGTAGTATAGTGATGAAGAAGTTCAGCAGTGATTGAGTAGTATAGTGATGATGAATTTCAGCAGTGATTGAGTAGTATAGTGATGAAGAAGTTCAGCAGTGATTGAGTAGTATAGTGATGATGAAGTTCAGCAGAGATTGAGTAGTATAGTGATGAAGAAGTTCAGCAGTGATTGAGTAGTATAGTGATGAAGAAGTTCAGCAGAGATTGAGTAGTATAGTGATGAAGAAGTTCAGCAGTGATTGAGTAGTATAGTGATGAAGAAGTTCAGCAGTGATTGAGTAGTATAGTGATGAAGTTCAGCAGTGATTGAGTAGTATAGTGATGATGAAGTTCAGCAGTGATTGAGTAGTATAGTGATGATGAAGTTCAGCAGAGATTGAGTAGTATAGTGATGAAGAAGTTCAGCAGTGATTGAGTAGTATAGTGATGATGAAGTTCAGCAGTGATTGAGTAGTATAGTGATGAAGTTCAGCAGAGTTTGAGTAGTATAGTGATGAAGAAGTTCAGCAGTGATCGAGTAGTATAGTGATGAAGTTCAGCAGTGATTGAGTAGTATAGTGATGATGAAGTTCAGCAGTGATTGAGTAGTATAGTGATGAAGTTCAGCAGTGATTGAGTAGTATAGTGATGATGAAGTTCAGCAGTGATTGAGTAGTATAGTGATGATGAAGTTCAGCAGTGATTGAGTAGTATAGTGATGATGAAGTTCAGCAGTGATTGAGTAGTATAGTGATGAAGAATTTAAGCAGTGATTGAGTAGTGTAGTGATGATGAAGTTCAGCAGAGATTGAGTAGTATAGTGATGAAGTTCAGCAGAGATTGAGTAGTATAGTGATGATGAAGTTCAGCAGTGATTGAGTAGTATAGTGATGATGAAGTTCAGCAGTGATTGAGTAGTATAGTGATGATGAAGTTCAGCAGTGATTGAGTATAGTGATGATGAAGTTCAGCAGTGATTGAGTAGTATAGTGATGATGAAGTTCAGCAGTGATTGAGTAGTATAGTGATGATGAAGTTCAGCAGTGATTGAGTAGTATAGTGATGATGAAGTTCAGCAGTGATTGAGTAGTATAGTGATGTAGAAGTTCAGCAGTGATTGAGTAGTATAGTGATGAAGTTCAGCAGTGATTGAGTAGTATAGTGATGATGAAGTTCAGCAGTGATTGAGTAGTATAGTGATGAAGAATTTAAGCAGTGATTGAGTAGTGTAGTGATGATGAAGTTCAGCAGAGATTGAGTAGTATAGTGATGAAGTTCAGCAGAGATTGAGTAGTATAGTGATGATGAAGTTCAGCAGTGATTGAGTAGTATAGTGATGATGAAGTTCAGCAGAGATTGAGTAGTATAGTGATGATGAAGTTCAGCAGTGATTGAGTAGTATAGTGATGATGAAGTTCAGCAGTGATTGAGTAGTATAGTGATGATGATATCCTTTTTGTTCTTTACAGTCAGTTATTGATCAAAAACAAAAAAAAACAAAACATTTAATTCTAATCACACATAGCACGGGTGCAGTAAAGCCATTCAAGTCTCTCATTAATATGCACTCATAGACAGACTCTCTATAGAACAGCCGTTTTTTTTTTTTTTTTGGTTTTTTTTCAGACCCTGTACCATATATATATATATATATACATATTTATTGATTGCATGCATGGATTAGTATAATTTTTTAAAAGCTAAAATGTGACCAAATTGATTAAAAGCAAATAATATATAATTAGTAAAATGTAACATTTTCATAATGTACATAATTAGAAGGTCCCCTGTATAATTAACAGCATTTGCTGGGAGAGAATTTCTTTCATATGTAAGCAAAAGGGACATTATCACTCAAATATGAATTAAATCAGAAGCGAATCGGGAAATCTGTATTAAGACCCAGCCCTATTGACCAGTGATGGTGATCGGAAATTTATTACACATCATATTATCCTGACTATTTTAAGATATTATAGGGAGATGATCTGTGTATGGAAAAATAGATCTCAACAAAAGGCATGACAGATATAATCTACAATGATCTTTTATTTGTGTAGTGTATTGAGAGCAGGTTTGATCAATATTAATTTACACATCAGCCTCCTTCACGGATCACCACTGACAGATCCAGTGATCTCGCCACAATCTCTCTATTCTTGTTAGTGGATTTAGAGATTGAATTATTAGAGTTGGCATGTTTCAGTGAGTGAGTTTTTCTATCATTTAATGCTTCGTGATTCTTCATGGGAGAAAGTGATTTCGGCCTTTAATTATTGAGTGTGTTATTGGTGTCGTGAAGGAATCAGAATGATTTTGCAGTTTCTGTTGGCAGCAGAAACAGCAGCACTGTTGTATTTTGAGAAGTGAGAAGTTCCAGGATATTGAATTTGCACTGTAGAGGGAAGATAGGCCAAAGTCCATTACCCTGGCCACAGACAGTCCAGTATTCTTCCCAAGACTGGTGTGATGCACACTAGTTGGTAACAAGCCCAGCAGTCTTGGGATCAGATGGAGGTAGAAGCTCCAGACCAAACAAAAATGGCACAGGAGTGAGGAGTGTACACTGCCAGTGTTGTGCCCTCTGGAGTCACAGATTGGCACTTGACATCAATCATCATGGCATACAGAGAGCAGTTCATGTACTACGGCGTCATGTAATCAGATGGAATGTCCACCCTGAATTACTAATGACTTCTCGTAATTAATGTTTTGAAGTACTATCATGTAAATAAATATCAAATAAAAGATACATTTTATTTCAAGAACACACTGAGCTCCGTAAACTCTGATTAAAATTCAGAATAAACGCAGCAGTCTCATTACAGATTTTAAAATATGTCTTCTTTCATGAAAAAGGTTTCAAAAGAAAATAATAACAATTACAATTCTGATATCGAAGACCAAATAAAACCCTATATTAATGTATTTTTAATAGGACTGTTTGTTGTGTTTCAGATGCAGCCTTTTTAATCTAGTTGACTCACCAAGACTCCACTGGTCAACCAGCTTAACCAGCTAAGTTTTGAGGATGACTAGCAACATGGGTATGCTAGTCAACTAGCTAGACCAGCATCAAACCAGCACTGCACAGCATAAACCAGCAAGAACCAGCAGGGAAATTCATGCCAGTCTAAGTTGTTGTTTTTGCAGGGTTTATAGTTGATCTTAGTTTTGGCATGTATTTGATCTGTGAGTATTGTTGCTGGTTTTCTGGTTTTTGTTGTCAAGCCAGAACAAAAGTTCTACACCTGCCCTTGAAATGTTCAAAATATATTGGGCTACTGGACCCTCAAATCTTCCTGTCACATCTTTTTTGAAAGGTATTGGTTTAAATTCATGTCTGGGACGGACTTTCAAGTATAATGGAGAGTTGAGGAGATTTACAAGGTGCTTTGAATGTTAATTATGAAAGATGAAAGTTTCTAACATATCTGTATATGCGTGAATGTCTCAGAGTAACTGTATCGCCTCATGTCTTCTTTTATTCAGATGCGTAAAACTTCTTATTTCCTCCTGGTCTCGTCCACATGCGTGATCCAGAGGAGCTGTATGAACTGAGACGGCACCAGATCTACCGATAATTACAGAATCACGGCAGCCGACTAACGCTGTGGGAATACAGCCAAACTCTTGCATGTATTGATTGAAATCTTCTTGATGTTTTATTGGGAAAAATTTAACATTATTTCAGTTTACATCCAAAGTGACTCAGATGCTGCATGGAGCACTAATGGCTTTTTTGTGCCAAGAAAAATGGAAGTGGAACAAAATGAAGATTAGATTTGATCTTGGAGAATAGGTTAACTCTTCATTGTCATGTTTAACTGCAATATAATAATAAATAACATGTTACTGATCATACTGATTAGAAAAGCAAGTTTACCAAAATACTGTACACATAATCATGAAGTTGTTCTCATTTTATTTTTTAAGATTGCACATTCTGAATGAAAACACACTCTCTGAGATTACAAACACTTGTAAATCTTTATAAAAATGTTTGTTTGTTTTTTTAAGTGAAAAAGCTCTTTGTGATGTCATACATTTCTTATTTTAGTGCTCTTCACATTCGCTGTCAGGAGCCACAAAGTCACAGTAAAGATGGTGATGAGAACTAGTTTACATTTTCTTCTGAAGA
>NC_059366.1:47247500-47302500 GCF_019703515.2 Myxocyprinus asiaticus | reverse complement strand
ACTGTGTTTTTAGCATCTCTCACGGGAACACTGATTTTTTTAGAAGCCGCTTTAAGTAAAAAAAAAACTTCTTCAACTGATAAAAACACGTCTCGAGACACCTGCGTTCTGCTCTGTTTATTGTGGTGCGTTTTGTTTTTTAGCGCGAGAACATGTTTGTTCTGAACGGTTACTGGAAGAAATGCTTTAGCCGATAGTTACATGAACGATACTCATACTTGAGGAAATAAAACAAATGCTTATCTCAAAGTCACCAGAACTGAACGCTTTGGTGAATGCTCCTGGGGATATACGTTTGTGTTTGGCAGATTTCTGTGTGAACCCTCAGATGAAATCATCCATGGATGTATTAAAGCATCTAAAACATTATTTTTATGCATGAAGAACTTCACAAATGTACAGATGTTTACGAATCCTTATTGAATCCATTAATATCGAATTGATGGAATTATTCGATAGATTTGTATTAATTTATTGTCATATTAATTAAAAGTGCAGTGCCATCACATTTATTTATGCATTTGACATTATAACGGTTTCGTTCTGTTTGACGTGATTTCAGGTGTCGTATTCAACTTGTTTAAAATGAATTAAACTAATTTAACCAAGACTAAACATTTACATTTGAAAGAGTAATTCTGTTTTATCATTACTTCATCATTGAATTTTTATTTTGTTTGCCGTGGGAAACACAAGTATTAAATTAAAACTAAATCACTGTCACAGTCATTTATCTGCTTATAATGTTTTTATATCATTTAAAAGTGGTTAGGTTTTGGGCTTGTGTGGGTTAAGGAATCTACAATATAAATAAACATGTAACTGTACAAATATATGAGGACTCATAATGTTTTTACATTTCTAAAGCTGTATATACGTTATGTTTACGTTGCAGAGGCTGTCAATATGTCTATATTGTACATTTAAATGTCTATCCAAATGTGCAAAAATGTACATTTTAAAATGTTATGTACGAATTCTTACGAATTATAATGAGATGCGACAAGTTTATTTATTCCTTTAAAATCTTCCCCTCCACTGCTGCTCTTAAATCTTATTCTGAGTCCTGGTAATTATGAACTTTCTTAATGAAAATATTCTTCAAAAGTTCCACAGAAAAAAATAACAACATATGGGTGAGTGAATAATGACAAGATGTTTTAGGGGTGTCTCTTTAAGCTCTGTATTTAACAGGTGCTGCTACAGGAATCAGACTGTGAACATGTGTTTTAATTAGTACAGTAATGAAGCGCTGAGTCCACTCTTTTGTGCACAATAATTCTGATGTCATTGACACTGGAAGGAGATTGAATTCCCTGTTCTCCGCTGTTCTCCGCTGCTCCCCGCTGACCTAACCAAGACAGATTTCCTGACACGCGGCGAGCTGAAACCTGCACTCCTGTTCATTTAATATGTGCTGTGGTTATTAGTGAAGGCAGAGATTGCTTTCACCTGTAATACTTTCATTTGATTAAATCTCATGTCATTAAGTGTGGAGAGATACGAGGTTAAAATGATCCTTTTTATTTGATGAAATGGAACACACACGTTCAGTAAATGACATTTCTCCCTCTTTCGCTGTTCATATGATTCTCAATAATAGTAGAGTACATCGAGTTCACTGTGACCTCAGATAGAGCTCAGGAGAAACACAAACCCCTGTCTGTCCAGTTCAACTGCATAGAGATGAAATACTAAGACAACGTCTTACATTTACATTTAGCAGATGCTTTTATCCCAAGTGATTTACAAATGAGGAATGCAACATTATGGATTAATCCTGAGGCAAACACTTGACAGGTGCTGCAATACAACGTTCAACCGTGCATGTAAAAGTGCAAGTTCTAACTGAGATGTGAGATGACAGAAGGAGAATAGAGATGGTTTTCTTTTTTTAAGAGGAATAAAGAGTGCAGCCAAAAATGAACATTCTCCATCTACAATTGTTTTGGGTGATAAACAGACCTTGATTGAGAGAAGCTCATGCACACATTTCCTCATGCTTCACACACACACAGAGCGCTGTACACACACTACACAGAGTCTGTTCAAAAACCTAGTGAGCGTCAGAGGCAGCATTTTAAGGCATCGTAGGCGCGCTCCCAACATAAAGGATGTATCTTAATTATGCTGCCTCTTTAAGATATCTCGTTTTGGACGAATTCTAAGGTAGCATCGTATGTATGCTTCACCGGATAAGCAATCCCAGAATGCACCATGATGAGCTCGTGGAAAAATAAATCCATACTGGTGGACGAAGCGAGATAAATTTGGATTATAAATATACCTATAAGCCATTCAATATTGAAAAGTGTGGATAAAAGTATTTTAATATGACAGAAATCTGACTATTTTACCCAAAATATGTGTGTGCTATGTATACTGTATTTATAATGATTTTTCTCCCCAATTTGGAATGCCCAATTCCCAATGCGCTCTAGGTCCTCATGGTGGCATAGTGACTCGCCTCAATCCGGGTGGCGGAGGATGAATCTCAGTTGCCTCCGCGTCTGAGACTGTCAATCCGCGCATCTCATCATGTGGCTTGTTGAGCGTGTTACCGTGAAGACATAGCGCGTTTCTCCAGGGCATCCATGCACAACTCACCACGCGCCACACCGAGAGCAAGAACCACATTATAGCGACCATGAAGAGGTTACCCCATGTGACTCTACCCTCCCTAGCAACCAGGCCAATTTGGTTGCTTAGGAGACCTGGCTGGAGTCACTCAGCACGCCCTGGATTCAAACTCGCGACTCCAGGGGTGATAGTCAGCGTCAGTACTCGCTGAGATACCCAGGCCCCCCTTTATTGTGGCGTTCCTCTTTTGTCGGCTGTATTGAAATCAGTTGCGAGTCGAGTGTCCTGTGTGATGTGTGTGAGGAGCGCTATTTGAATGAATGTAAAGCATTCCAAATTGCTCTCTTTTGAGGCATCATTTCAGTAAGGATGCTGCTACAGACGTCAGCTGTCTATGTAGGCAGGAGACGCACAGTGTTGCAGGTTCATTGTTTTCGCGGCGAGTTTGGGCTATTTTGAAAATGGCTTTTGGGGATACTTTTCAAATGTACCGCGGTAGCAAAAGTAAACACTAGAAAATTAAAATGCAACTCGTCATTGATGTATAATGATAGCGGGATTGAGGTCCTGACAACTGCTGCAGAGTCAACCAATCACGTCTTAAAGCCTGAACTGTGTTCCAATCAGGCCGGATGTCAAGATTTATAGTGTAAAAGAAGTTTTATTATGGTCTATTTCTCACAACCACACCAATCAAATCACTTCAGAAGTCATGGATTAACCCACTAGATTACTTTTATAATGCTTGAAAGTGTTGGACCCCATTGACTAGCATTGCATGGACATATTTACATCATATCTCCATTAAAATATGTTTGTTTGTGTTCCACAGAAGGAATTCATGTGTTAAGACAGCAGGGTGAGTACATGATGAAAAAATTATTATTATGTTTTTTAAAAGTAGGGAAGAATTAAGACCTTTTATGACGTACTGTACATAATTTGCTAATAAAATACTCCGCAAATAAGTACAATTCACGAAATCTCTTCATAAATTGGAATAAGGCATTAACATAGAGTTGCTTGTGAAAACAAATGCAGATCTTGATGTTACACTTAAAGTCCTTGTAGATTTTCTATTTTAAATATAGAGATTTTTTGACGTGCCATTGAAATAGAAGACAGTGACACTAGCTGAGCTAGCATGGAACGTGACAGCTGTCAATCAAGCTGTGGTGGAACAGCAGTGCTGCAGAACAGTGGTCTGTTGTTTTAGGAAAACAGTGAGCTGCTGTCAGTCACACAGTGTGCTCGACCGTGTGTTCTGCTCAGGGTTTGTACTTCTAGTGCCTTTTTCAGGCGTTCAGCATTAATAGAATCGTCAGGAGTCATTAGAGTGTTTCAAGAGGATTTGACGGGAGAGTCTCAGAGAACTCCAACAGATTTTTATTAGTTTGTGATTGTCATACAGATGTAATTTATTTGTTTTCTTTTTACACAAACTCATCAGGCCAACATACTGTGATTGTGTGTTACTGACTACCTTCACTGAACCCTGTACAGACCTTCAGATTGGTCGAGTTCAACTTGCTGTAACATTCAGTACACATCCATGGAAAAGTTCATAAAATTATGAAATGAAAAGTAACATGAAGTTTTGGAGTGGGAAGTTCAGTTGTACAAATGTGTGCTATCTCTAGCAGAGGTTTTGTATGTTTCCTTCAAACATTTAGTTGAATTTTGAATGTTGTCCTTCACACTATCTTTGTTTTTTGGTTCTAGCTCTTGGATGAATAAGCGAACATAATCAGACCTCACTGATATACATAAAGGTCAGGTTGGGGCATGTTGTCACATGAGTTTTAAAAGTGATACATTTATACTGTACAGTTTATAAATTGGTGTCAAAACATTTTGATGTTGTGTATGTTCATCCATGTTTGTTTCATAAATCATTTTGTGCTTTTTGTATTTTCCTTTTTTAATTTTGCTGAAAAGACTAATAGGCTGTTTAATGCAGGTGTGGATTTTGTTTTGATGGTGGTGACTGAGGGGGTGATGAGGGGACATGCTATTGGGACATGTTGTCACAAAAGACCAACTTATAGCTTTTTTGTAGACAAGACTTTAAGGTATGTGTCTATACAGAAGTTGACTTTCAAAGATAAACTTGCTCTGAGAAATTTCCAAATGGAGTAAAAAAGTGTGACAACTAGCCCCGGCCACTTCTATACTGTGTCTGTCCTTCACAACAGCCTTCATGACTTTGAACATCAAAAGTTTGTCTTGTCAAACTTTCCTTTTCTAGTAAAAAAATATTTTTTAAATCCCTAAAAAAATAAACTTTGCAGGCTGATAAGTGTTTGTGCAGAAGAAAGTGTAAAAGATTTAATCAGTCTCTGAAAAAATGGAGCTTCCCTTGCTACCCTCAAGGGGACCTTTTTTTGTACCCCTATTTAAAATGTATAACTTGTCTTGGGTACATAAATGTATCTAATATAGTTTAGATGTTTATTTAATAATGGTACCACCGCAGTGACGGACGCTGTACCTTAGAGAGTGTATCTGTACTGTAAGATGCCACTGGAGGCCATAAGAAATGAAACTTTTGTCTCATGACCCACAGAGCGTAACACTTTTATTTCACGTGATAAAAATCTGATTTCTCTGGATTCCCATGAGAGAAGCAGATATTAATGGGCCATTCTCTTTCAGAACAGGATCAAATCATTTTCTTTTCATGACTGATGGAGAGAAATCCTTTCAAGATCAAGGTCTGCTGACCATCTCTGTCGCTCGTTTGATCATGTTCACAAATGTTTAGCACATGTGCATATCTGTACGTTACACAGGTTCATGTGTATCCGACTTCTGATGTACATTATATGGTTAAATAAAGTCTGTATGTAGAGAATAAAGGTCTTAGAAGGTTTAATGGCTTTTATCAAAAGTCTCTTCATGGTTCAACACAGTTTCACCCAGTCTCAATGGGGGACTCTCAGTTATTCTCAGATGAGAAATGTTTTGTTGCGAGTGCTAATGGATTCTGAGAATTCTCCCGTCGGTTCTGGTGAAAACTGTGGATTGTGTGCGACGTCTGTTAAGGCAGGTGAATGTTCACTACAGTAAAGAGCACACTCGCTATACTATAACCAGTCTATAGGGTGCATAACAGGTTTTCAAAATATTAGGAGATCTATATCAGTATTATTAGGAGCCAGTATCGGTGTTCAGCACGTAAACGTGAAGCATCAGTCTGTGGTTTGGTCAAACTTCAGAATAGTTACTTAGAGATTATAACCTAATGACTTATTTATCTGAAGAAATTGAGAATGTAGATGTGTGTTGCTGATGAATGTAATCATTGGTGAAACTGGATGCTTAATTATTGTTTAAGTGAAAGTGATATCGTGTATATATAGGGGCAATAGTTTAAGTGCAGAATTTGTCAACTAATCCAAATACTTTTAAGCAAGATGCTTTTGAGTAACAAATGAAGATAACGCTTATTGAAAATAACTACTTGAGAAAAGGGTGCATCATTTCTTGTTCATTTAAATCACTTTTGGAATTTCAGAATATCTCAAGCATTCTATAAACAAATGAAGTCAATGTGAGCACACTTCAAACATTCTTCAGAACAAATCTATGTTTTATGGGGGGCTTTTACCCCAGATACTATCCTTTCACTTATTGGACAGTTATTGAAAAACTTTTGATTTAATCACCTTGAATAAAATTGAAAAAAATAAAAAAAAATTATCTGAAAATAAATGCGATAATTTCAGGGATTTTCATTATAGCTACATAAATTTGCTATTTTAAAATAATTATTAAAAATTAGATAAAAGTGCCTTAAAAATAAACTTTAGACATTAAACGCAATGATCTCATGGATCGGGTGTTTAGGAAAGTCCTATGGTAGTTTTTGTTGCTATTTAGAATTTCGTGAGAAAATAAAATCAAAGGAGCCTTTTACCCCGTTGTACCCTATATATGAAACCGTGTTCAGTGTGTTTGTGCTCCAGACATAAATGATCCCTCAAATCATGTGTGTTGTTGAGGAGAGGTGTGCTGTTACTTTACTAACAGATCACACTTACAGTTTTCACCTGAAAAACCCCATAGACTTAAAGGGTCGCAACAATCATGCATTTAACAGCATCAAAGATTCTCACAATTGCTCGTAACAGAATGCACAAATAAATTATACTCTGTTTTGTAAGCTCACAGTACATTACTCACACTGGTCATTTATATACAGTGCTGTGGAAAAGTATTTGCCCCTTCCTGATTACCTTTATTTTTGTGTATTTTTCACACTAAATTGTTTTAGATCTTCAAATGAGCAAAGACAATCCGAGTAAACAAAATACAGTTTGCAAATATATATATTTTTATTGAAGCAAAAAGTTATCCAACACCTATATCTCCCATGTGAAAAACTAACTGCCCCCTTAAACTTAATATCTGGTTGTGCCACCTTTAGCGACAACTGCGACCAAATGCTTCTGATAACTGGAGATCAGTCTTTCACAACGCTGTGGGGGAATTTTGGCCCACTCTTCTTTGCAGAACTGCTTTAGTTCAGATACACTGGAGGGTTTTCAAGCATGAACTGCCCGTTTAAGGTCCTGCCACAGCATCTCAATCAGGTTCAAGTCAGGACTTTGACTAGGCCACTCCAAAACTTTAATTTAGCTTCTTTTGAGCCATTCAGAGGTGGACTTCCTCCTATGCTTGGATCATTGTCCTGCTGCATAATCCAGTTGTGCTTGAGCTTCAACTCGCGGACTGATGACCGGATGTTCTTCTTTAGGATTTTCTGATAGAGACCCGAATTCATGTTTTTCAAGTCGTTCTGAAGCAGCAAAGCATCCCCACACCATCACACCACCACCATGCTTGACTGTAGATATGATGTTCTTTTTGTGAAATTCAGAGTTTGATTTATGCCAGATGTAACGGGACCCCTGTCTTCCAAACAGTTCCACTTTCAACTCATCAGTCCACAGAACATTCTCCCAAATACCCAGATACACCTCAACCCTATTATTATTATTATGAGATGTATTATAAATAATAAGTCTGTAAGTTTAAACATGTATTGATTGTAATTTTTATCAGTTTAAAGGTGCACTCAGTAAGTTTTTGTTCATGTCCTTTTTACTTACAGTGAAACCTAGTGATGTGGATGCAGCATCATTCAAACACAGTAGTTTTTATTTACGATCTAGCATCGTGGCAGTGAGTTTTTTGCACCACTCACATTTTCCTAAGTGTAAAACTCTAGTTGGTTTGTGCTTATTTGTGCACACACACACACACTAGACATCCTCGCAGACGTTAGTAAAGTTGTTTGCAGCTGGGAATCATCATGTTGAGAAGATAATGAGATCATCAAACAGAACATGATGAAACAACATTGATGACAGCTGCATCTCATTAGTGTCTGATGGGATTTACAGTTTGATGTTCGTTCTCCGTGCTGGATAAAACATGTGTAGGGCTTTACTGGTTGTTTAGATCAGTGTTACTATCAGAAATAATTAATAATTATTTCTTTAGTTATTAATTAATATTTAAATAAATTAATTGGATCTAACTCATTAAAACCTCATATGGGGCTCCAGTAAATGTAGTGTGCTACGTTTAGGAGCAAGTTTGGTTATTAGCAATAATTAATAATTACCAAAGATAATTATCAATTATTAAAATCAATAGAACATTGATGAGAATCAATGTTAGCTTTTTTAATCCTTTAAATCAACAATTATCAAAGATAATCGTTAATTGTTAACATCGATGAAACATTAATTAAAATTAACACTAGCTTATTGATCATTCAAATTCCAATCATCAAAGATAATTATCAATTATCAAAAATCAATAGAATATTAATAAGGATTAACATTGACGGGGCACCACCCTGGAATCAGGGACTAATAACCGAATATTAAAACAGTCTCAATATTAGATTGTTTTCTTAGGAAAATCGACATCCAAAGAATATCGATTTTCGGCAAAAAAAACAATGAATGAAGGTTTGAATCCGAGCACTGACATCCCGTCAGCATGACACAGGCGTATGCAAAACAAACCAAAACACTTCTCTTTGAAATATAAACAAAGTTTATTTATGCAATAATATCAATTAATAATTAATACAATGCAGTCAATAAACTTCCGACTTACAACTACAAACTAAACAGTGATATGATTAGATATGGTAACCAAAATAATCCTATAACACATAAGGTGTGTGTGTGTGTGTGTGTGTGTGTGTGTGTGTGTGTAAGGAGGGACGTGCACAAAATGGTGGACGTGACTCTCGTGGAGAGTATGTCAAGTGAGACTTCCGGCCAGAGAATATGGCCGCGAATGTGGGCGGAGAGAAAGCAGTCAATGGCATCTACCAGTTACCGCATGTATCCGCTTGTACAATAGCTTAGGGACAAAGCTGAGCTTTATCACGGAGCTATCTACTAGCCAAAAATGTGTGCGAGAATGTTTTTGAGGGGTCGCATGTGGGTGTGTGTGTGTGTGGTTAGTAGGAGAGAGAGAGAGAATAAAGTGACGGCCCTAAAGCTGGTTTCGCGGTGTTGGGAGAGAAAGCAGCTGTTAGTTTATCACTCAGAGACGCGGTGGACGGCTCGTAAACAGTCCCGCGGTCTTTGATTCTTTAATGGATAAACTCAGTGTGCCGGTCTCACCTGCGATGCCGGCAATCCACAACAGCCCAATGTGGTTGGACCACAATACACCAAAACAAATTTGTGATAATTAATACCCTGAGTATTAATAATGAGCGGACATGGCGGTCCGTAAACTGTACAAGCAAAAACCTTGAAACACAAGAATAACACACTATAATATTCTATCTCTGCCCAGACGTAAAGCTCTTACTTGAATCGCATGAGGATGCAGAATGTGTGTTCATCCGTCCTTGAACTCAGACTCGGTTCCTCGAGGCTTGGGTGATGACGGGAGGCCGTTTCCTCGCTCTGTCGGTGGGCGGTACGGCTGCTGATTCTCGGTGGGCTGACGGAGAAATCAGCAACGTCGACTTGATTGAAGATGGAAGGGAAATCTTTAATCTCTTCACTTCTGTAGGCAAACGGATGAAGATGCGAATTGCTCGGCGGTCTCCTTCGGATCCGTTAGAGTGTTCAGTTGAACACAGAGTAATCTCAACTCATCCAGCGAGATGGAGACTGTATGGCCACAGTTTCAAGTCGGATGTTACTTCCTTGTGCCACGAGGTTGCACCTGAGAGCAGCGATGAGCTACGTCTATACACGGCAAGCAAAGTTGCTGGAAGCAAATCCCGGAAGCATTTCAGAGGTATTTCTACTCCTGATGATGTCATGTTTGAGGTGCGTTCTGTCGTGTGCCTCATCCAATAGGAGTTGAGAGTTCAATCCTTTAGTGAGCAAGGCTTCATGGGATTTGTAGTCTGTTTTGGACTCCCTTTGTTTGATTTTGGCACGATTTTTATCAGTAAGATTTATGACTTGTTATGTGGGGGCCTGAGTTAGGTTTTACGACTGTGTTAGGCCTGCCTTTGTCTTCTATCTGAATACATGAGGCCCAACACATGTGAAAAGTGATACATATTTTTAATGCATAAAACTCTGTTATGATGATGGATGGCCATGAGACAGACACTAAACCCAAAATACACATCCATTTCATCAGAGTTGACCTAATGTGACAAGCACAACATTGTTTTTGCAGGTGTACAGACATTTACACAAAATGACTTACATGAGTGTCTCTACTGTGTTCTGATCAGTTCAGCATGTGTGTGAAATACAGATCCAGGAGCAGATGATTATGATATTGTTGATGAGTCTGGTGTATTCTGTACCACTAGAAGAGCGATTAGTCTGCAGATAATGACAGTCTGAGAGAGCAGCTGTGTCTGTTCCTCTCTATATAAGTTCAAGATAAGTTTGCACTGTTTTCTGTGCATTATTAAAACAGCAAGGGAAAGTTGAGAGATGTCAAGTACAGAACGCAGACAGACACAAAACCATCTGCAGCTAAACTGAATGTAAAAGAATTGGTGACCTCAATATTTTAAAACTTTCTCCAGATGATCCACACAGACAGTGTTGGTGAGGAAGATTTGGATGCATTGAGTTTTCATCTTTATTTGTTGCTCTTGTTGGATGTTTGGAAAGTTTTTGGCTGTATGAAGTCGAGATGAATCATTCACTGGCATGGTAATTTATTTTGCAAGCTCTTGTTGCATCATATAAAGTTGTTTGTCACAGACAGATGTGTGTGTGTGTGTCACTGGCAGTGTTTGGCAGTGAGATAAAAGTTCTTATTTCCTGTGAATGCTGCTGCAGTACACTGACGCCACCAACAGGTCTGTGCTGTTTACTTCCTGTGATGTACATACATCGGGTTTTTGGAGGTGGGATTCTCTCCTGATCTCGATGTCCAGATGATTCCCTCCAAAAACACATGACTGTCACTGACCTCTATATTTACAGTGATTTTGTGCTGCAGACCATTATTGCTTAAGGGGATTCTCAGAAACATGTCATGAAAATGTCCTGGTCATATTTAAAGGAATATTCCGGGTTCAATACAAGTTCAATCGACAACATTTGTGGCATAATGTTGATTACCACAAAAATTCATTTGGACTCGTTGCTCCTTTTCTTTAAATGTGTGTTCCAGTGAGACACTTACAATGGAAGTCAATGGGGTCAATCTGTAAACATTAAAATACTCACTGTTTCAAAAGTATACACACAAGACATAAACAATATGTGTGTTAACATGATTTTACTGTGATAAAATCACTTACTAACCACATCTGAGGAAAGTTATGGACAATTTTACAACTTTGTTGCCATGGCGACATATCACTGAAAACCCTAAAATGACTGAAACAATGAAGAAATGGGTAAGTGCAGGAATTTGGGGCTGTAGTGAGAGGTAAGAAAAAAGACAGAAAAGATACGCAGGAGCCTCTGCACGAACGAACAAGTTGAAATGTAACACTTTGCAGAATGTTTATTTTAATATGGCAGTGTTTAGATTGTGTAAGAGACTGAAAATACAATTATATGTGCAAACAGAACCGCTGCACTGGATAGAGCAATGCTAATGCTACAGTACAGATTAGGAAACTTCCCACTCTTTGGAAGGGCGTGATTTTTAGCCCCAAACCACTTGAGTGCAACTAAACCCTCAGGAACATTTTCATTGGTCATCTCAATCATGCAGTCACCTGTGAATAGTTCAGAGACTTCAGAAAGATGTCGACAAATGGTAAGATGCACCTGCCGGTAGTTTTCAATGACAGTTTATTGTCAGAATTACTTGTTGGTTTTGGAAGAATTCAGTGTGAGGGGTTATTTCTTCCGTTTTCATCTTCACTGTAATAAGTCCATGTTATGAACTTTAGGCTTGTTTTCAAGGCTGTATTAAAGAATGAAGAATGAGTTAAAGAATTAAAAATAATGTTTTTTTTTTATTTTTTATTTACAAGATCAAGGAAGGTATGATTTAGTGAAAACGCAGCGCTGGCCCGATGGAGCAAGTGACAGTTCCATTAACTGTCTCGAAACTCTCTGACACTGACTCTGGGCCAGCGGGACATTCTTAAAGTTGATCCTGCAATCAGTGTTGTCAGGAGTGATTAGTCACATGACATGTACAGATCAGGTGATTGGCTCAAAAACTTCTGTGCCCATGAGTGGAGATGATGCATGCAGGTTTTGTTGTTCCCGTCTTTCAGGCAGCAGTCGAGGTCACTGAGATGACAAGCTTTGGATGAAACCCAAACCACACACTCTCTTGAAAGATTCAAAGAAAAATTTGAATTTTGAGTTCTGTTCTGTTAAAACAGCTTAATTAGGTGAGTTTGCTAGGTTATAAATGAATGTATCATGTATTTATGAAAGTGTTTCAGCAGCTGCTGTGTGTTTACTGAAGTGTTTCTGCTCAATGCTTCATTTAGTCTTCAGTCTCTAAGCAACACGGCGGAAATTGTACCTGAAATACCTGCTGACTGAAATATTGGCCTTTATTGGTTGTCCAGACAACCGTAAAATAACAGTTATGATTCCAGACTCAACTGTAATTTTCAAGTATTTCTTTTGCTAAGAGGAGAATGTCTCTCAGATAACAGCTAAATTAATATCAAACTCATAATTACACACTTAACTAGCAATTAACCTCCTGTGACCCCCGTGTGACTGCGGTGTGCATTTTCCATTTCCCATCTTGATTTGTAACTAGTAGCACCTAATAAACAAGAAAAAAAAAGTTTATGAGAAAATAAAAATTGATGTCCACATATGTGGACAGTAGGACTAAGTTGTGAAATTAATTTCAAGAATATAGTAACTTTTTTTTCTATAGATTTTTTTCATCTAATAGTTTATTATATGTGTAGGAGTGTTGATTATTCATGTTTTTGAGATGTTACAGACATTACAGCTGATTTTCTATAAAGCTGAATAAATAATTCTGATTTAAAGTAATGGCCAGAGTGACTCCAGTCAGGTCTCCTTAGCAACCAAATTGGCCCGGTTGCTAGGGAGGGTAGAGTCACATGGGGTAACCTCCTCGTGGTCGTGATTAGTGGTTCTCGCTCTCAATGGGGCGTGTGGTAAGTTGTGTGTGGATCGTGGAGAGTAGCATGAGCCTCCACATGCTGTGAGTCTCCGCGGTGTCATGCACAACGAGTCACGTGATAAGATGCGCAGATTGACGGTCTCAGAAGCGGAGACAACTGAGACTTGTCCTCCGCCACCCGGATTGAGGTGAGTAACCGCGCCACCACGAGGACCTACTAAGTAGTGGGAATTGGGCATTCCAAATTGGGGAGAAAAGGGGATATAAATAAATAGATAAAAAGTAATGTCCAGCATCATCCAATCACTGTCAATCATGTTAAAATAAAATGATACATTATAAATTCTGAATCTATGTACTGATTATCATTGTCACATGTCTGTCAAACATGTTGAGTGATCCAAACATCATCTGCAGCCTGAAACTGAACTTTTGATCAGATTTTAGGAGTGAATGCACTTAACTGCATAGAGAGCTATAGGATGCTCCCTTGCTCCCTATTTAGTGAATGACTTAACCTCCAGTGTGCTGTCTGTCTGCACTGGTCTCAGAACAGTTTGAAATGCACCTTATTTTCATGCATAACTCCATATAAAGCCTCTGAAAGACACATTTTTCATCTTTTGCATGAATACATTTATTCTCAATGTGATAATGTACAGTAAATATAGGAATGCATTTATTAATGTTAATGAATAGAACCGTATTGTACATTGATAACAAAATAAAATATAACAAAATTTATATTAAAATTAAGCAAAATGACCCACAGATAAATTCAACGTTTTTGAACGTTTGAGTGAATAAGGTCCCATTTTCCACATATGTGTACATCATGTTATCAGCGAAAAATGATTTTTTAAAGCAGCGAATCAAACTAAACTAGAGCCGCTACTCTTTACAACCAAACAGGTTTGAATGAAAAACCGTAAAGATGTTTCTTACCAGAGGCATTGTTATTGGCACTGCACCCATATGAGCGTTTGACAGAAATCAGCATTATGTTGTTGTGTCACGTGATGTGGTGCGGCAGAGGTTTAACCCTTAAATGACAGAGTCTTGTGAACAGTATCCAGTCAGTTTATATTAATTTAAATTATGCCTTGCGTATAGCATTCTTTTATTTCAGAATCTGAGCCAATTATACAGCAACTACACAGCCAGGACACAATTTTCTCATCCAAATAACTTTTTCTTTTATTTTTTATTTTTTATTTTTTTACTAATAGCATAATGTTAAAGTTATGCATTCTAAAAAAAAAAAAATAGCTTTTTCATTCAGCTGAAGAATTTAAGAATATTATATACAGTGGAAAGTTTGTGTTCCCATAAGTCACATCTGTGTGATCTGTGCTCAAATGCTGCTGGAGCTTCTTTTCTTTTTTTTAGAACTAACTTCACTTTTCTGATGCATTTTAAATGAGTATAGAGCACTGATATATATACTATATATGGCCAAAAGTATTCGCTCATCTGCCTTTAGACGCATATGAACTTAAGTGACATCCCATTCTTAATCCATAGGGTTTAATATGACGTCGGCCCACCCTTTGCTGCTATAACAGCTTCAACTCTTCTGGGAAGGCTTTCCACAAGGTTTAGGAGTGTGTTTATGGGAATTTTTGACCATTCTTCCAGAAGCGCATTTGTGAGGTCAGACAATGATGTTGGACGAGAAGGCCTGGCTCGCAGTCTTCGCTCTAATTCATCCCAAAGGTGCTCTATCGGGTTGAGGTCAGGACTCTGTGCAGGCCAGTCAAGTTCTTCCACACCAAACTCGCTCATCCATGTCTTTATGGACCTTGCTTTGTGCACTGGTGCACAGTCATGTTGGAACAGGAAGGGGCCATCCCCAAACTTTTCCCACAAAGTTGGGAGCATGGAATTGTCCAAAATCTCTTGGTATGCTGAAGCATTCAGAGTTCCTTTCACTGGAACTAAGGGGCCAAGCCCAGCTCCTGAAAAACAACCCCACACCATAATCCCTCCTCCACCAAACTTCACAGTTGGCACAATGCAGTCAGACAAGTACCGTTCTCCTGGCAACCGCCAAACCCAGACTCGTCTATCAGATTGCCAGATGGAGAAGCGTGATTCGTCACTCCAGAGAACGCGTCTCCACTGCTCTAGAGTCCAGTGGCGGCGTGCTTTACACCACTGCATCCGACGCTTTGCATTGCACTTGGTGATGTATGGCTTGGATGCAGCTGCTCGGCCATGGAAACCCATTCCATGAAGCTCTCTACGCACTGTTCTTGAGCTAATCTGAAGGCCACATGAACTTTGGAGGTCTGTAGCGATTGACTCTGCAGAAAGTTGGCGACCTCTGCGCACTATGCACCTCAGCATCCGCTGACCCCGCTCTGTCATTTTACGTGGCCTACCACTTTGTGGCTGAGTTGCTGTCATTCCCAATCGCTTCCACTTTGTTATAATACCACTGACAGTTGACTGTGGAATATTTAGTAGCGAGGAAATTTCACGACTGGACTTGTTGCACAGGTGGCATCCTATCACAGTACCACGCTGGAATTCACTGAGCTCCTGAGAGCGGCCCATTCTTTCACAAATGTTTGTAGAAGCAGTCTGCATGCCTAGGTGCTTCATTTTATACACCTGTGGCCATGGAAGTGATTGGAACACCTGAATTCAATTATTTGGATGGGTGAGCAAATACTTTTGGCAATATAGTGTGTATATATATATATATATATATATATATATATATATATATAGAACTGGATCGCTGATGCAACGGGAAACTGCCAGCAGGAGGTGAAGCCACCGGAAGTGTTCGAGCGGCCATCTTATTATGCCCAAACTCTCATAGATCATCAGTGACTGACAGGAGAAAACAGCCCCGTTTCACCGTCTCCGACCTGCGGATACAACAGTTGCATTTCACCCTCTAGTGACAATCATGTTTAATGTTTAATTAGCTTGTTATGGATAATATTTGTTATGAGGGAGAAGATATACGCGGATCACGATGTCAGAGATTCACCTGCCCCGGTGTTCAGTCTATCAGTGCAGCACAACGATCACCAAAGGAAGCGGCAAAACTGTCCACAAGTTGTAATTAAATTGGGAAAAGCTGTAATATCTGCTTGTTTAGGGTGACAATATGTCCTTACCCCCGAAAGGGACTTTAAAAAAAGTCAGACTAGGATTTCTAAATCACCTTAAATGCCCAGGATTTAGTAGTCAGTTTAATTAATTGTCCTCCAGTCGAACACGTATCAGTTTAAATTGAACCTGCTTTGCTTTGAGAGAGCGAGCGAGCGCTCTTATTCAACTGACCGTGAGAAAAAGGCACTTTTTGATAAAAAACATAAAACAAGTAACTCTGAACAAACACTTCGATGATCACAATAAATAAGTCTGAAAATGTCTGTTTGTGTCTTACCTCAGTTTCAGTGAACTTGTTTACGTTCAGCTGATCTGTTCGCTGATGAAGTTTGTTAGAGGTGGATGCTGTTGATATACATACTCATAACTCACTCAGGCTTTCAAGAAACAGGAAAAATCCCGAATTTAAATAAATAAATACATGTGTAGGACGTTTGTGTTGTCGGGATGTACATACTGATTTCAGATATAAAATCGGCGATTGAATGATTAATGTTTACGCGCTGAAATGGGACTGGAATGTTTGGGAATATCAATATGGCGGTGCAGTGGCTTCACTGTAATGACGTCATGAGCAATCCAGTTCTATATATATATATATATATATATCAGTGGTATAGAGTACAGTATCTGTCTGGTCATAATCTTATTTACCTTCCCACAAACACAGAGAAATAGTGAACTGAAACTCATTGCAGGGCAGGGCTGGATTGGTAATCTGGCATACCGGGCATTTTCCCGGTGGGCCGGCGCACTTTGGGGTCAATCAGGGGCGGACTGGCCCTCGTGAGAACCGGGACTAAGCTGAAATGAGCCACCGCGTTATGCAGAATGGGCCACAAAACGGCACCGCGATATGCCGAAGGAGGCAGCGATATGCAGAAAAGGACAGCGCCCCCCCCCCCCAAAAAAAGAGTGACTTTTGGGCCAGTTTCTATGTAAAATCTCAGGCCGATTTCTCTTCCCAGTCTACCCCTGCTGCAGGGGGTTTAATGCTGTATATAATGTGACTAAATTAAGTGCAGCCAGCCAAAAAAAACAAGAAGAGTTTCTCAAAGTAAACGTCTGATTTTGTAATTGCTATATTTGCTGTAATGGACTTCAGGCAACACTAAGGGCTGTCAGTACAATAGAGTTCAATTTGACTAAAAAATGAATGTTTTTGAATGTGTATTTATTCACAACACATCATGCTTCAGTTTCAGTCAGTAGATTATCTTCTGTTTGACACCCATTAAGTTCACAATGCACTGTCAAGCAACTGTTACATTAACAAAAGACATGAATAACTAGCGTAACAAACAGAAGTGTAGAAATGTTTCAGGACAATGATAATCAGCTTTGAAATCAAAGCATCTTATATTGGATGTTCTCATGTGGAACAGCATCTAACATCCACTGATTTCACATCTATGCTTGAATATGCTTCCCAAATGCTTAACATGAACACTTAATATAAAGCAATAAGCCACAAGATGCCATTTGTTAGTGATTTTTCCACTGTTGTGGACCTAAAATCCCTTAACTGTGTTAAAATCACTGTAATACACATGCTCTCTTGGCTAACTGCTTTAATAAAACAGCTGCAACGGCACAACAGACACCAAAATACAGAAACGAGTTATTAACCATAATCAATAATCCCAATCGAAACGAGACAGCACTGACTTTGGTGAAAATATATTTATCAGACACATGAGTTTGAGACTCTCTCTCACTGCTGGATCGCTCATGATTATGCCGTACGCCAGATCCAAGCAGTTCAAACGTTTCATTTTCATTTTGCTGTGTTAGGAAAGACAGCGCTTATTACTTAGTAAGCATACTCTCATGCCAATAAAACAAATCATTCATAAATGCCATCTCTAGTTTTGATACTGTGATATAGGGGATATTGGGGTTTTAAATTGCTGTGATGGGAAACAATCCAATTAGGCTGAATTAAATAATTTTACCTGTAACACCTGCAAAACAAACACTGCTGCAAGCATGATGCACATTTATTAACAAGTGTGATTCCAACACGATGTTCATTTATTCAGTTCTCATTTTTCTCTGATGCTTGGTATTTTTAAATGTGAACTTCGTATCACAACACCTGCGATCCGAAAAGCTCTGTATCATGGATTCTTGATTATTTTATTCAAAATAAAATTAAAACTGAACTTTGCATTTGAATTTAAATTACGATTATTATTGCGTGAGCATTAAGAAAAAGCTTTGTAAAAAAATGATTTGCAATTTCTTATTCACATTTGCCTTTTCATTGTAAAATTGGCAGTTTTGCCTCGAGATTGTTGTGAAAATTACATGTCAAATCACCAATTTTACTGAGTCTTATGGATTACTTTTATGCTGCATTTATGTGCTTTTTGGAGCTTCAAAGGTCTGGTCACCATTCACTTGCATTGTATGGACCTACAGAGCTGAAATATTCTTCTAAAAATCTTCATTTGTGTTCTGCAGAAGAAAGAAAGTCATACACATCTGGGATGACATGAGGGTGAGTAAATGATGACAGAATTTTCATTTTTGGGTGAACTATTCACAGAACGACTCTATCAGTGGTTTAATGATTTACTTAAAACACATAAAAGATATTCATTTATTGCTACTTAGTGCCATAAGAGTATGATTTTATAAAAATGATCACTGAACGAATAAGTGAACAAATTGTAACTAATCTTGTTTATTTTTATTTTATCAGGTTAGTCTTTTACGATTAAAATCTTTGAGTAATGAAATCAAAAGACTCGAGTCACGAGTTAATGACATCATGTGGAGTTCATTCACTCCTCTAAATCACGAACAAGTGAAATGTGATATTTATTGCAATAATACATTTTTGGGGTGTTTGATAGAACTATCTATAGAAGTTGCTAAATTATTGATTGATGTTCTACAATATTTGCTAATAAATGGAGAATAAACAATTGTTCTTTAAGCAGTTTCAGTTATTTTTATAATGTTAATATTCTGAATGAATATTAGCTGGCTAGCTTCAATAACAAAGTTTTAAAAACAAAAATAAATGTGCACATGTCATAGTGAGCCCCCCTAAGATTGAAATCCTAATATCGCCCGTTATGCAACAATAAATGTTTCAAACAGAAGTGTGCCACACTGTCACATGACAAATAAAAATGGTTGTTTTGCTTCCTTTAATCCAGTAGTCTTAACTATTGGCAGTTTGGGCAAATAATGACTCAAGAAATATGTTAAAATCAGATAATATTACTTCATTCATTCATCAAACTTTAAAGTGTCGAGTGCTTTAAACAGTATCCCACACAGTGTAATCTTGTCTACTGCTCATTTTAACAGCAGGTCACTCAGATAATCGCTGCTGTCCAGGCTGGTCCAGCTCAGGGGCATCATGCACCTCTTTTTTTTTTTTTTTTTTTGAGGGTGCACCAAAATGTCTGCCACAGACATTCTTGTTTACGTGCAATAATCATTTAATTTAATTATAGAAGGCAGTGGGACAAATACGCTTTTGGAAGTTATAAATAATCTATTCAAAATGAAACTTACAAATCTAAGGGGGCACGTGCTGCATTAGTCTGAATGGGCATGATGCCTCTGGTTCAGCTCATGCACATGAAATGGACCGACGTTTTTAATTTAATGTTATTTTTGTTCAGGCATCATAAAATAATCAGTTATTTTACCTAAATAATAAAAAAAAACTAATAAATTGGACAGTGTTAAAATGCCTGTATGCACGAGAACATCCAGTCACAGATCTTTATACTTCTACACTTCTGTGAATGAACACTAGATGAGCAGATGTGGTGGAAGAATTAAAGACTTTTCAAGGGAGAGTTAATGAAAGACCTGTGCTGGAGAGATACTGTCATTTTTATCTACATAATCCTTATATCAGACATGAGGAATGATTTCTGGGTTAAACTGAGGGCACAGTGAAAAGAGAAATCATGAAAAGAGTTTGAATCTCTCACTGATCATCTTAAAGGAATTAAAGAGGAAATTGAGCAGCAGACAGAGAGTGTGTGTGTGTGTGTGTGTGTGTGTGTGTGTGTGTGTGTGTGTTTTAAGGGTTGCTGATAATGCTTTTCTCTTTTTCTTGAGCACCTTTTAACTCAGAAAGATTGTGTGTGTGTTTGACCTTCATTTCCGGCTCAGTGTGTCGCATTAACCTCATGAGCGGCTCTAATCAAATCCACTGTGTGTCTGTGTGTGTTTTATCATGTGTTGTTTACTGAACCCGGGTGCACAACACAGCCAAACTGGCAAAGCAAATAAAAGCTGAAATAAGCCACAACACAACGGAATTAACTGAGATGAATATTTTTTTTATTCGTGTGTCAGTCTGACTCATTGCATGAGAGATCATGAGTCTGGACAGAAGAAGCAGAGAGATGCTCGTCCCACTGCAAGACACCAGACACAAGAAAAGTGCCCCGGTCAATGCATAATGAGTTTCCAACAAAAATCTAAACAGAAGAGACTCCATGTACACTACAATTGTCAAATGGATTTGATAACTTTTGGAAATGTTAGTGAATTTATGTGCATGAAGTGTTCTGTTAGAAACACAACCAGGTGTGCATTGTGCAGATCACCTCAGGACAAATAAGTGCAGCATTTTTGATAGATATTTATTTTCTGATAATTCAGTACCGTGTTGTGCCTTAAAGGGATAGTTCACCCTTATGCCATCCCAGATGTGTATGACTTTCTTTCTTCTGCAGAACACAAATGAAGATTATTAGAAGAATATTTCAGCTCTGTAGGTCCATACAATGCAAGTGAATGGTGACCAGAACTTTGAAGCTCATAAAGGCAGCATAAAAGTAATCCATAAGACTCCAGTGGTTTAATCCATGTCTTCAGAAGTGATATGATAAGTAATTTTTACTGTAAATCTACACTTTCACTTTCACTTCCACAATCAGTAACCTTCTTGTCGGGGCTGGTCAAATGTGGAGATTTATAAGACTTAAATATTGATCTGTTTCTCACCCACACCTATCATATCACTTCTGAAGACATGGATTAAACCACTGGAGTCATATGGATTACATTTATGCTACCTTTATGTGCTTTTTGGAGATTGAAACTGTTACCTTATGAATATACAGATCATAAAGACTCAGTGGTGTTTGAGTACAGTATCTCTATTAATATTGCTCATAGTCAAGTCAGATTATTTTAATTTGTATAGTCCTTTTCACACACGCATCGCTTCAAAGCAGCTTTATAAAACAATATGTTGTGATGTCTTAAAGTCCTCATTGTGCACTTTAAATGAATAACATGATTGAAAAGCATGTCTTAAAAATGATAGTCTTTGGGCCCCCAGTGAGCAAGCTGAAGGCAACTGTGGCAAGGAACACAAAACTCCATAAGATATTGGTTAATGGAGAAAAATAACTCTTTTGAAGCTCCAAAAATCACAGACGGTCAGCATAAACGTCATCCATACGACTCCAGCGGTTAAATTAATGTTTTTTAAAGCGACACAATCGCTTTAGGTGTGAAAAAGATCAATATTTAAGTACTTCAATATGTATAATTAGGGGGTATCTGCCTAGTTCGGCCCGGCATGCATTAGTAGGTGTTCTTCTCTGAACTCTTCGAATGTTTCTACAGAATTCTGCATGCAGGGGTTCTATGGGGTGTTTGTCCCATCTAGAGTAATCTGTCAGACAGAGTGGACCCCAAACCTCACATCCATACAGAGCGATAGGCATAATAATACTATCAAAGATTTTACTCCAAATTGTTACAGGAATGTCTATTTGGGTAAATTTGCCCTTAATAGCATAGAATGCTCTTCTAGCTTTCTCTTTTAGTGCATTCACTGCCAGACCAAACCCCCCCTGAAGCACTGATTTTAAGACCGATGTAGTCGTAGTGTAGGGTGTGTTTCCCAGAGTGAATGTGTATCTGGTTTCCTGTAATCTGGCTTTTTTCTGGAAGATCATAATTTTAGTTTTTTTCAGATGGACTGTCAGGGCCCAGTTCTGACAGTAGTTCTGCAGCAGGTCCAGGTGCTGCTGTAGTCCTTGTGCAGTAGCTGACAGCAGCACCAGATCATCTGCATAGAGAAGAACTTCAGAATTATTTAGAGTAAGACCGGGTGTTGCAGATTGTTCCAGTAGCACTGCTAACTCATTCATGTAAATGATGAACAGAGTTGGACTCAAACTGCAGTCCTGTCTCTCTCCACGCCCTTGAGTGAAGAATTCTGTTCTTTTATTGACAATTTTAACTCCGCACCTGTTGTCTCACACACACACACACACACACACACACACACACACACACTCTCTCTCTCTCACACACACACTCTCTCTCTCACACACACTCTCTCTCTCTCACACACACACACTCTCTCTCTCTATCTCACACACACACTCTCACACACACACACACACACACACACTCTCTCTCTCTCACACACACACACACACACACACACACACACTCTCACACGCACACACACTCAATTCGATTCAGTTCAATTCAAGTTGCTTTATTGGCATGACAAAGTACATTTTTGTATTGCCAAAGCATTTAAAACAACATAGAAAATAGTTTAGAACAATTGAATTAGGATTTGAACAAGCAATATAAAAGGAAAAACAGATAATACAAATTATTATGATCAATTATGTATCAAGTTAACTTTAATGAACTATATAAACTGAATTAAACATTATCTACATTCATGTGTGGTTGAGGGGGGGGGGGGGTTACATTTTTAATAATACATTTATCGAATGCTCATTCATTAGTTCTGGTTATCCTTCAGGAGATGCAGGATGCTACAAATCTTGCGGCTATATTTGCACATTCAGCTTTTTCGCCGAGGATAAAAGGACGTTTTTCAGTTGGGGTGCAGTTATTAAATTGGGGAAATATTTAGTTAATTTTGGGATAGTAGTGGTCTCTCTCTTTCCATTTACAGCCAAATAATACAGATATGGCAGTGTGTTTTTATGTGTATATTTGTGTAATAATATGCCATTGCTGTTGATGCCTGTGTGTAGTCTGTCTCTGTGTGTGAGGTTTGACTGGTGATCAGTGACTGAACATCCGACTTCATTATCATGGAAACTGATTAAAACATGTGACTCAAGACAAATGAGAAGGGGAAAGATGTCTAATGTCCATGATCACCGCTAACATGACAACAAAATATGAACATTACCAATGCTGAACTAAGATGATGTACACTTTGTGCATAATTATAATTATTGAGGGCTTGCAATTGTTTATTAAATAACAACATGAATCTTGTATTTGCTGCAGCCTGTTTACTCCATAAAACTGATAAAGTACATCATTGGTGCAAGGTTTTTTCTCAAACCTATTTTAGTTCAACACTGCCATCTGCTGTTTAGGAATACAGCATCTGTGCAGAATCAAGCATCATCTTAACAGTTGAAACAAATAAAATACAATTTTCGAAGAAAAATAACACAGCAGTAAGTTGGGTGACTCAGGTATTTATGACGAGATGAATTTATTTTATTTAAAGTTGTTGTTTTTTTAAAGAAATATGATAATTTAGATTTAAAGTACAGCTATTTTTTTAGCCAGTACTAAATTGGATATTATTCAACATTATGCTTTTATATGTAGAATATTTCAGATCTGTAAGTCCATACAATGCAAGTGAATGGTGACCAGAACTTTAAAGCTCAAAAAGCACATAAAGGCAGCATACAAGTAATCCACATGACTCCAGTGGTTTAATCCATGCCTTCTGAAGTGATTTAATTGATTTTGAGTGAGAAATGGACCAAAATGTAACAAATTCTTCACTATAAATCTTGACATTAGCAGTCTTTATGCAAAATCATTATTTTAAGCTTGATACACTTCCTAGTACCATCTAGCTCTCTGCGCATGCGTCAAGCACTAGGAAGTGTTATTCATGCCTATAGATTGCAATGGCGAGATGCACAGTGAAAAATGAGTTATATTTTTGTCTGTTTTCCACTCAAAATTTATCATATCACTTCAGAAGACATGGATTAAACCACTGGAGTTGTTTGGAGTACTTTTATGCTGTATTTATGTGATTTTTGGAGCTTCAAAGTTCTGGTCACCATTCACTTGCATTGTATGGACCTACAGAGCTAAAATATTCTTCTAAAAATCTTCATTTGTGTTCTGCAGAAGAAAGAAAGTCACACACATCTGGGATGGCATGAGGGTGAGTAAATGATGAGAGAACTTTCATTTTTACGTGATCTGTCCCTTTAAGTGAGTAGTATTCAGCTGGTCATGTGATTCTAACATGGCGGCCTCCATGAGGAGACCCTCTCCATGTAGAATAAAACAGCTTTAATAAGGTTACTGATATGACTGGAGGCTTCATCTCATGTGAGTGCTCGTGACTTTATACGTATGTTTCAAAATAACTATTCATTTCTTTAGAAGTAAAACACTTTTTAATAAGAAAAAAAATTACACAGTGCACTTTGGGTCTTTAGTGTCCCGGGACCTCATTTCACCACCTATACCTCATCTATTTTTTTGGAGTAGTGCCCACACCTCTTTAGTATTGCTGAACCTTTCTCTTATAATTAGTGTAACACACACAAAATATCTATAAAAAAAAGCTTTTTTTTTTTTATCATGGTGTAAGTAGCAAAAGTGTATAGGGTCATGAGAGACGCGAGATATATAAGAGTGTCTTGTTTTTTTGTTTTTTTGCACTTCCATAAATTATATTTTTAGGATTATTTCATATCTATATAGATTATTATCAGAGGATATATATGTATTTGTTTATTACAAGAGAAATTAGTACTATATTCATACAAATAAATACTATATCACATTGATTTTCTGTGCAACAATTGTGAATTATCAGTATCTTATATGCGTGTACACTTACATATTACACACGCTATTACTTACTCAAGGTGGCGCTGATGTTTCAGTGATTGACTAGAGTTACATTTGACACTGATGTTTGATGTAGAAACAATGTGGAAGTAAACTATAGCAAGTACAACACATGAACAGTACAATACGACTATTGTCTTTTGAATGTACTGCTGAAATGATGTAGTAAATGTTGTCTATTAAGACTGTAAAAGTGCATGAGAAAATACATACGTGTATCTCAATATGTGTTTGACAGCCAGTGCAACTTCAGTGTGTAAGTCATGAATACTGTTCTAGATTTGTCCTGGTTTGTTGCATCATCTCTTTAAAATAAGAAAAATAAAACATCAAAATATATCTTGATATATAATATTCTGTACTCTTCTAATAGTCTTATTTGAATATTTTTCAATATTTAGACATTTTACAGTATCTGTGCATTTTGTAGAACCGTTTGTGATAGATATACATGCCGGGTCCACTGATCTATAATATATATGTATATATAATATTAAAGCAATATCACACGAGCAAAAGTGCTATATAACCCTACATCAGCACAGCTGTGATTCACAGCCGTGTGGATTTCGGGTCATACAGCATGATTGCGAGTGTGATATTACTTTTATACAATAGTTCAAAGAACAAGTAAATTAAAAAATGAGGAAAAACTAAGAAATGTCACCAAAAATAAAATAAAAATTTGTGCAAGGAACTACTTTCTTACACCACGGATCAGAATCTGCCGTTGCTAGTTCAAAAGATGCACACAAGCCTCCGTTACTAATTCAAAAACATCACTTTAGAACTAGTAATAACTTGTGCTGTTTCTAACATGTAAATGGAGAAACAAGGATGTGTGTGTGTGTGTGTTTGAGAGAGAGACACAGAGAAAGAGAGAGAGAGTGTGTGATTACCTGCATCTGTTGCAGCTCCCAAGCAGCAGTATAGTGTTAGTATACTAACTAACAGTGGTGGCTCAGCGGTTAAGGCGTTGGGTTACTGACCAGAAGGTTAGGGGTTCAAGCCCCAGCACTGCCATGATGCCACTGTTAGGCCCTTGAGCAAGGCCCTTGACCCTATCTGCTCCAGGTGTGCTGTAGTGCATGGCTGACCCTGCACTCTGACCCCAGCTTAGCTGGGATATATGCAAAATGTATCATGTGTGACAGAATAAAGGCTTCTTCTAGTTGCTGTATAATGTACATCCTATTTTCTCTTTGTAAAAATAGCCATCTGAGTGCAAGAGTCTTTCACCATAGAAACTGTTCGCTCCTTCGACATGTTGATCACATATCCTCACAACATGGAATCTCCCTTATCATGTAAGCACCCTGTGTATGTGCGATTACTCCATCTGCTGTGTCTCTCAGCTGTGATAAACCTCAATGCCGAAGCTGTTCCCAGGTGTAGTAGTAGTAATCCGAGCGATCATGGAGTGAGAGACAATAACGATGACTAGAAACTGTGTGCGGTGACTCAATACATGTCAAACTTAACTGGCTCATAACACATAAAAATGGTCTTTTGTCACCACCTGCTGGCTAAAATATTTAATGTCACAGGGATAAATAAGACACACATCTGCATTGCTCTTATGGTGCATTAACATCATGTCGGAATTACTGTAATTACAAGATGGGAACTCTGAGGTTTTACTCGGAGCCGTTCACGTCCTCAGACCTCGTAAGTTATTAGTTTCTATGGCAACACTTATAACGCCAAATATGCTTCATGCATCAATGGCATAATAAAATAGCATATTAAACAGATGTTCACTACCTTCAACTGTTGAGGCCGCTGCCATATTCGTTCATTTCACATGATGTCACGCCTGTCAAGTCAGAGCTTTCATAGAATTATGAGTTTACAGCTTGTAATTACGAGCTCTACGATGACGTGAACCCTTTTTACAAGTCGGAATCTCGTAATTACGGTAATTCTGACATGATGTGAACGCTCCATTATACTTCAGTTTAGAATGCCACAAACACAAGCGGAGTGATACAAACAGTGAAGCGTCTGAGCACTGATGATGTGTGACATCAGTACTCATGGAACGTCTCTCGTCCAATCAGATTCCAGGACAGGAATTAACTGTTGAATAAACATACAGTTGTGCTCAAAAGTTTGCATACCCTGGCAGAAATTGTGAAATTTTGGCATTGATTTTGATAATATGACTGATCATGCAAAAAAACTTTTATTTAAGGATAGTGATCATATGAAGCCATTTATTATCACATAGTTGTTTGGCTCCTTTTTAAATCATAATGATAACAGAAATCACCCAAATGGCCCTGATCAAAAGTTTACATACCCTTGAATGTTTGGCCTTGTTACAGACACACAAGGTGACACACACAGGTTTAAATGGCAATTAAAGGTTAATTTCCCACACCTGTGGCTTTTTAAATTGCAATTAGTGTCTGTGTATAAATAGTCAATGAGTTTGTTAGCTCTCACGTGGATGCACTGAGCAGGCTAGATACTGAGCCATGGGGAGCAGAAAAGAACTGTCAAAAGACCTGCGTAACAAGGTAATGGAACTTTATAAAGATGGAAAAGGATATAAAAAGATATCCAAAGCCTTGAAAATGCCAGTCAGTACTGTTCAATCACTTATTAAGAAGTGGAAAATTTGGGGATCTCTTGATACCAAGCCAAGGTCAGGTAGACTAAGAAAGATTTCAGTTACAACTGCCAGAAGAATTGTTCGGGATACAAAGAAAAACCCACAGGTAACCTCAGGAGAAATACAGGCTGCTCTGGAAAAAGACGGTGTGGTTGTTTCAAGGAGCACAATATGACGATACTTGAACAAAAATGAGCTGCATGGTCGAGTTGCCAGAAAGAAGCCTTTACTGCGCCAATGCCACAAAAAAGCCCGGTAACAATATGCCCGACAACACCTTGACACGCCTCACAGCTTCTGGCACACTGTAATTTGGAGTGATGAGACCAAAATAGAGCTTTATGGTCACAACCATAAGCGCTATGTTTGGAGAGGGGTCAACAAGGCCTATAGTGAAAAGAATACCATCCCCACTGTGAAGCATGGTGGTGGCTCACTGATGTTTTGGGGGGGTGTGAGCTCTAAAGGCATGGGGAACCTTGTGAAAATTGATGGCAGGATGAATGCAGCATGTTATCAGAAAATACTGGCAGACAATTTGCATTCTTCTGCACGAAAGCACAAGGCCAAGTTGACCCTCCAGTGGTTACAGCAGAAAAAGGTGAAGGTTCTGGAGTGGCCATCACAGTCTCCTGACCTTAATATCATCGAGCCACTCTGGGGAGATCTCAAACGTGCGGTTCATGCAAGACGACCAAAGACTTTGCATGACCTGGAGGCATTTTGCCAAGACGAATGGGCAGCTATACCACCTGCAAGAATTTGGGGCCTCATAGACAACTATTACAAAAGACTGCATGCTGTCATTGATGCTAAAGGGGGCAATACACAGTATTAAGAACTAAGGGTATGCAGACTTTTGAACAGGGGTCATTTCATTTTTTTTCTTTGTTGCCATGTTTTGTTTTATGATTGTGCCATTCTGTTATAACCTACAGTTGAATATGAATCCCATAAGAAATAAAAGAAATGTGTTTTGCCTGCTCACTCATGTTTTCTTTAAAAATGGTACATATATTACCAATTCTCCAAGGGTATGCAAACTTTTGAGCACAACTGTATATACAGTATATCCGTGGCCGGGTCTCTAAAGACCCAAGTATGTAACAATGTTTGGTGAAATACTCATGCATTTAAGGGTTAATACAGTAAACTTTTATCTTGTGTGTCTCTCTCCATGTTTGAAACATCTGACACATCTGTTTGTTATGAGCTGCAAGTGTGTGATTCAAAAGTATCACTATAATATTCATAAGATCTCGTGTAAACATCCAGAGCTTTCTCTGATCATTGAGATTTAAAAGTAAAAAGTAAAAGGTCTAAAAAGTAATAAATGTTAAATTAGAATAGTACAGAACAGAGAAATAGATTACATAAGTTAAAGAATACTCAGTACATCATAGCCTAAATGAAATCAAATTCATGTTTGTTAATACATAAACATCATTCAGATAACCATAACTTACTTACAGGTTTCCATATTTGACTGTTTTACAACTCATTCCACTACTGTTTTCTTACAGATTAATTTGCTGTTTTAATTTTTTGTCTTGGCTGCAGTCATACATATTTATTATAATTATTATTATTATAACTATTATTATTATTATTACAACTATTATTATTATTATAACTATTATTATTATTACAATAACTATTATTATTATTATTATTATTATTATAATAAATATTATTATTGCAACTATTATTATTATTATTATTATTATTATTATTACAACTATTATTTTGATTATAAATATTATAATTACAACTATTATTATTATTATAAATATTATTATTATTATTACAACAATTATTATTATTGTTCTTATTATTTTTATTAGTGTAATGAGGTCAGCGCTGAGCGCCCTCTACAGGTCACACTCATACAGCACAAGAGCCTGTCGAAGCTCCGCCTCAGAGTCATCTGCTCCAGTGAATCTGATTCATTCATGTTCAGAGAGTCAGAGTCATCTGATCCAGTGAATCGGATTCATTCATGTTCAGAGAGTCGGAGTCATCTGCTCCAGTGAATCGGATTCATTCATGTTCAGAGAGTCATAGCGCTGGATGACATCAGTTCAGATCTGAGATCCGCGGTCAGAAGCGCGTGTCGGTCTCGGAGTTCAGTCCAGCGGCTGAAGTGATGATGGCGGCAGCGCTCGAGAGAGGAGGGCTTCGGTCCGCCTTCCTGAACCCGGGCAGTGGCGGCGGCGGAGCGGCTCCCACAGCGGGCGGCGGAGCGGGGTGTTCAGCGGCCGGGGCTGCGGTGCTGTGGGGCTCCGGGGGCTCCGGATCTATGCCCGTCCCGATGAATCTCTTCGCCACCTGGGAGATCGACCGCTCCTGTCCGAGCTGTGTGCCCAGGTCTGTGCTCACTTTAATACAGTGTTTAATCATGTGTGTTTGATTGTGCAGGAGTGTTTGTGTGTGCTCGGGGTCTGTTGATGTTCAGCATCAAAAATCAATATCCTGATGGTCACTCTTACCGTTGTGAGCAAAGTTTTGCCTACCCTAGCAGGTTTATCATGATCATGTTTATTCGAGATGTTTGTTAAGCCTAATAATCGTATTTTTTTTACCTCTATTATTATTAGTAGTAACAACAGCAACATACAACGTTATATTGTTAATATTAATAATAATAGTAATAATAATCGTTCTTGTTTTCCTCACAAATAAGTATTGTGGCAGTACCATGCTACAGTGATTTTATCAGATGGTAAGACCTTGGCACTGAGTGAATATACTGTATAATGTATGCATGTATATACCATGGCATTTACACGTAATTCTGCTCTAATGTACTTCAGACTACCATGGCACCATGTTCAAAACAATGCATGGTTGAACTGTGGTACTATTTTGTCAAATGTCATGGAGGAACTAATAAATTACAGTTAATGTTAATGGTTTGCTTTTGTTGTTTGTGTAAATTGTGTTTAGTTTTTCCACATTAATAGGACAAACAGTGTAGAAATTATTTTATCATACAGCTTCTTAAGTGGAAATGACCCTCATAACTGTGTGCATTAGTTAATGAAGTCTAGTCCAGTCACGGTTTAATGTAACAAGACTTTAATAATCAGAGAGTGTCAGATACTTTTACCACAGATAAAGCATTATTTATGTATATATATTGGAAACTCTTACAATAAGGTTCCTTTTGTTAACTTTAGTTGCAATACAAGTTTATCTCAATCGACAGCATTTGTGTCATAATGTTGATTACCAAAAAAATTAATTTAGACTCGTCGCTCCTTTTCTTTAAATGTGTGTTCCAGCGAGACACTTACAATGGAAGTCAATGGGGTCAATCTGTAAACATTAAAATACTCACTGTTTCAAAAGTATAGACACAAGACACAAACAATATGGGTGTTAACATGATTTTACTGTGATTAAATCACTTACTAACCACATCTGTGGAAAGATATAGACAATTTTACAACTTTGTTGCCATGACGATGTAATGTCATAAACCCTGTAATTCTTGAAAAGCAACAATTTAAACAACTTTACAGCTCAAATAATACATGAGTTTTAACAGAATTAATGTAAGTGCTTTTATTAAATTATAAGCGTCACATTTCTGACTTTAAACCCTCTAAAAATTGACCCCATTGACTTCCATTGTAAGTGTCTCAGTGTCTTTTTAATCTGCACCATTGTTGAATTCCAGTTCTTTTTTTTCTCCACTTTTTCTCCCCAATTTGGAATGCCCAATTCCCAATGCGCTCTAAGTCCTCGTGGTGGTGTAGTGACTCGCCTCAATCCGGGTGGCGGAGGACGAATCTCAGTTGCCTCCACGTCTGAAACCGTCAATCCACGCATCTTATCACGTGACTTGTTGAGCGCGTTACCGTGGAGACGTAGCACGTGTGGAGGCTTCACGCTATTCTCTGCGGCATCCACGCACAACTCACCACACGCCCCACCGAGAGCGAGAACCACATTATAGCGACCACGAGGAGGTTACCCCATGTGACTCTACCCTCCCTAGCAACTGGGCCAATTTGGTTGCTAAGGAGACTTGGCTGGAGTCACTCAGCACACCCTGGATTCAAACTCGTGACTCCAGGTGTGGTAGTCAGCGTCTTTACTCGCTGAGCTACCCAGGCCCCCTAAATTCCAGTTCTTGTATTTTTCATCTCTCCCTCTGTTCTTAATATTGTGGGGAATTCCAGAATGCTTTCACACCCCCATCATCATCATCTGTTTCTTGTTTTCTTCTGGGAAGTGATTGGCTGTTGATGTTCATTCTTCACATGGAGTTTCTCAAGCTGACTCTCCAGTGTGTGAACTTCCATCATCGTCAATATTGTGCAGATGTGAGGGATAGTGTTTCCACGGTGACATGACATGTCATGACATGTTCGAGTGTAAGACCGTATAGTGGTGTCTGCACTACTGTAATATTACAGACTGAGATCATTTTTTATGTCACCGTTTGAAGCTTGCTCGGTTGATGTTTTCAGAGAAACACACTCATTCAGGCTTTGGTGCATTTTACAGTTTTTGAGGCTGACTGTTGAGGTCTGGAAAACATATTTGAGAGTGATTATTGTGATGTTTATGACCACAACAGCAGAAAGTGTTGACTGATGGCATCACAAACGTCTATTCAGAAAGACAGTTCAGTGATATCAACATTGCTGTGATCAGAACAGCGTCTGTCGGCTATGAGATGTAAGTGTCATGCATCCGGACCTCTGGATGTGTCCAGTCCAGGACTGTAGGTGTGAACGGAGTTGTTTTGGCATTTGAACGCCTCACTGAGGGGTCCGTTCAGGTGCAGCTCCATTAATCAGCTCTGACCTGGATGTGTCTCAGCACTCGCCGCTCGTACTTTCGTCTTATCCTCACGGCCGCTACAGCAGCGGAAGACGGGGGTGTTCCCATGAGGATCTTTGTGTGTTTTGTGTTTGAGAATGCGTGTGTATGTTTAAAGTCAACATGAAATCTATTTTGACTCAGTTCACTTTCTTTATACACATTCTTGGTCTTATTGTGATCGGTTAATTGGTGCATGTTCGTGTTGTTTTTCAGTCGATATCACCTAGCCTATATGTGTTATTGATTAAAAATAGCTAAACAGCAGTTTAGTCATTGTTTTAAGCTACTGTTGTTGGTAATGCACCCTGTCTAAAAAAACCTTCCTAATAGTTAATGCTGTAATTTAAAGAAACAGTTCACCCAAAAATGATAATTCTCTCATCATTTACTCATCTTGATGCCATCTCAAACTCGTATGACTTTCTTTCCTCTGCAGAACACGGCTGAAGGTATTTTGAAGAATGTATACGTTTTTTTTTTGTCAATTTCAAGCTCTGAAAGGGACATAATATGATCGGTTTTGGGTAAGAAACAGTGCAAAAATTCTGTCCTTTTTGTCAAATTTAACTACCGACTGCTGATACTTTGGTAAAAAAAAAAAAAAATGTATTCTCGATTTTCTCCCCAATTTGGAATGGCCAATTCCCAATGCGCTCTAAGTCCTCGTGGTGGTGTAGTGACTCGCCTCAATCCGGGTGACGGAGGACGAATCCCAGTTGCCTCCGCGTCTGAGACCGTCAATCTGCGCATCTTATCACGTGACTTGTTGAGCGCGTTACCATGGAGACGTAGTGCGTGTGGAGGCTTCACGCTATTCTCCACAGCATCCACGCACAACTCACCACATGCCCCATCGAGAGCGAGAACCACATTATAGCGACCACGAGGAGGTTACCCCATGTGACTCTACCCTCCCTAGCAACCAGGCCACATTGGTTGCTAAGGAGACCTGGCTGGAGTCACTCAGCACGCCCTGAATTCAAACTCACGACTCCAGGAGTGATAGTCAGCGTCAATACTCACTGAGATACCCAGGACCCCTGATATTTTGGTATAATGACTATGCATGTGTTTTGCATTTTAGATCTTGCTTTAATAACATTATGAAAAATTAAGGTCTAACAAACATGTGGAATGCATTTCCTCCCCCATTAATGGTATGAAATATATATCATGATAAATATCGATATCAAACAATTTGAAAAAAAAAACAAAACAATTATAATATTTTTGGCCATATTGCCCAGCCTTACTTCTGCCCCACTTTCCTATGCACATTCATTAATGATTAATGATAATTGTCCCCATTGACTTGCATTGTATGTACAGTATATATATTAGGGTTGGGACGATATGGTTATCTCACGATTCGGTTCTATATACGATGTGAGGTCCACGATTTGATATGATATCACTTAAATGACAAAGTATAGCATTAAAGTGTTTGCAAAGTTCTTTAATACAAAATATAAATGCTTAAAGTTTAAATAATAGAGTATCTCAAATACCTTTCTCTATGAGAAAAGATCACAAACACTATCATCCCTGGAGTCGCGAGTTCAAATCCAGTCTTCGCGGTAACGCACTCAACGAGTCACGTGATAAGATGCGCGGATTGACGGTCTCAGAAGTGGAGGCAACTGAGATTCGTCCTCCTCCACCTGGATTGAGGCAAGTAACCGCGCCACCATGAGGACCTACTAAGAAGTGGGAATTGGGCATTCCAAATTGGGAGAAAATGGGATAACAATTTTTTTTTTTTAAATCACAATCAAATACGCCTTCAAAAATAGTGTACCGCATTCAGACTGATCAGGTGCAGAACAAACAATAGAACTGAGCAGAACCTGTCCTGAAAAAGCATGTGAAAGTGAATATTTATTTTTTAATTATTTGTTTGTCTTGATTATAATAATAATCACATTTTAACTTTTTAAAAATATTAAAATTCTTCTTTCTATTAATTAATATTATTTCTTGAAATTGTATATATAATAAAGATATGAGCTGTCAATGTTTGATATAATGTGTACAATTTACAAGTAATAACATTAAGTTTACATTCATTTGCATAACATGCACTATAATGGTACTGTCCCTTTAAGAGTTTAACGCATCTCACAGAATCGCACAGTTGTTGCGGTTCATTTTGTTAACGAGAGAGAAGTCTCGCTTTTTTAACGCATCCGTGCTATTTGTGATCAGAATTAATATTTATTTTTACTTTTTTATCTGACTGTATAGAACAGAAAGGATGTTATGGACACACATTACACGGACAAAATGGTCCGTTCAAAACAAGGCGATTTTCCAGGTATCTCAGTACTTCTAATTTCTAAAAGCTTATATAATTCAGGCACTTTAAGCACTTCAAGGACATTGTGTGAACCCTATAAACGGTGTAGATAAAAGCACTGTAGGGGTCAAATCAAGAGATGGAGAGATTATGATGTTTGACGGGTAATTTTATTTATGATCACATGAAGAGGAAACAGTGTTGGAAATGTTGAAATATAGAGTTTTGCCTCGATATGGTTCGTAATTTTTTTAGTTCATGATATATATCGAAATTCGATATATTGTCCCATCCTTAGTATATATTCACCTCATATCTCCATCAAAATATCTTTGTTCCGCAGAAAAAAGAAAGTCATATGAGTTTGAGACAGCGTAACAGCCTGTCTACATGGCATCATGTCAAAAGCAAGAGAACCCCATTATAATCAATGATGCTGTCTACACTGGAAGTGTCCGTTGTGGCGACAATAAATGGGTATCGTGTTCCATTTTGCGCTACACGTGCTGGTGCTACTACACAAATAAAACTGTTTAGAACGTTTGAGCCGATGCGCCCGGTGTAGATAGGGTGTAAGAGTGAGTAAATGATGAGAAAATTATAATTTTTTGGGAACTGTTCCTTTAATGCCATTTGATGTTAATGTGTTAAGGCAAGCACATAATGATAGCTTTGAAAAAGAAATGTTATCATTGTGATGCATGTTTATTCTCTGGGGGGTGAAATTGACCTTTAGTCTCCACGTCCCGGTCAAAAATCCTCCTCAAATGTGTGTGCCGGTGGTGTTTCAGTCCTCCACAATCTGATGTGACACGCCCACTTTACACCAGCCCATCAAGTCCTGATCAATAATATTGAGTCCTGCCCTACATTGTTTTCTCATTGAGCATCCTGTGAAGAAACCAATGATGTGAACATCACTTCACGTTGACTTTAAAAGTGTTTGTCACTAGTTTGTACCCAAGCTGTGATGGTTCCACTCGGCTGAGAAAGCTGATGTCCTACTGTGCCATGATGATGACTGGAATGAACCAATCATCCAATGAATGGGAGAGCCGCTAGTTAACATGGAAGACATTGACATTGATGCTTTTGTTTAAAGTGACTTATGGATTACATGACAGACTGCTCCATACTGAATGAGGTCATCAGCCAGCGGTGAATTTAGATGATCGCTGTTGAATCTGATGCTGTTTGTTTATGTGTATTCATGAATGATGGTCAGTGAGTGTGTCGTCAACACAAATCATTAGCAAGAAAATGAGAACTGAAGACCGAATTCCATCAGAATGGAAAATATTGAGATTTAGGACATTTATGAAACGTTCATGCTGTTTTTGGATGAAGATGACAGTGTTTTAGTTTGACGTTTGAATGATGAATAAACTGTAAGAACTAGTTGTTGGTTTTCTCTTGATCTGTGTATAGACGTTCTTTTAACTGCAGTAATTCGCTGTGTTTGAGAGTGTGTGACAGTGTGGAGTTGGTTTTCACAAATTGCCTTTGTGGCAGTGTTTGTATTGAATCTGTGTGTCATTACAGAGGATTCATCTAAACCTACAGGAGCACCTGACACGGCAGTATTTCACTGCTAGTGTTTATATGACTTAAATACATTTCAGTTCCATGTTCCCATCACATTTATTCTTAATAAATCCCCATCTGAGTTGGGATTCATGTTCTCTGGCGTGAGTTTATTGTATATAGAAACGGCTTCAGTTAAAATCAGCCATGAAACTGGTGAGATGTGAACTCAGACCACAGTAAACAACACAACACTCGTCTGTATGTGAAATGAGCTCTGTTTTATTTACCCACTTTACATGTGACTGTGTTTTTGTACGAATGTTGTGTAAAGTGCTGCAATATTTTATGCATGTTGTTGTAATTTGGTTTGTTGTGCAGTCGTCTGCAGTGACATGTTTGTGTTTGAGATGCTGCAGATGAATCTAAAACAGATATGAAGCTCATACAGTAATTTCTTGAGAGGATCAGTTGATCATTAGACAGACATAGATGATGCAAACTGTTCTGAGCTTTGCAGAAATGTGGTACGGTGTTTGTTCTTTATTGTTATCATTACTCTGTCTTCAGACTATTGGTTGGTCTGATGAATTCATTGGCGTTTTACTCCGTACAGTTGGTAAAACTTGAACAGATTGTAATGCTACAAGTTTGTATTGTTTGTGAGTGTTTCTGTTCAGTATACAGTGGGCTTTTTCAATAGCGGGTACAGATGTCTAAAGATCAAAAGTGGCTGAAATAATAACAATTTAATGACCGGGGGGGTCTGGGTATCTCAGCGAGTATTGACGCTGACTATCACCCCTGGAGTCGTGAGTTTGAATCCAGGGCGTGCTGAGTGACTCCAGCCAGGTCTCCTTGGCAACCAAATTGGCCTGGTTGCTAGGGAGGGTAGAGTCACATGGGGTAACCTCCTCGTGGTCGTGATTAGTGGTTCTCGCTCTCAATGGGGCGTGTGGTAAGTTGTGTGTGGATCGTGGAAAGTAGCATGAGTCTCCACATGCTGTGAGTCTCCGCGGTGTCATGCATTAAAAGGGGATTAAAAAAAAAAAAAAAAAAGGAATAAAAAAATAAATGACCGGGGGGCCTGGGTATCTCAGCGAGTATTGACGCTGACTACCACACCTGGAGTCACGAGTTTGAATCCCAGGGTGTGCTGAGTGACTCCAGCCAGGTCTCCTAAGCAACCAAATTGGCCCGGTTGCTAGGGAGGGTAGAGTCACATGGGGTAACCTCCTCGTGGTCGCTATAATGTGGTTCTCGCTCTCGGTGGGGCGTGTGGTGAGTTGTGCGTGGATGCCGCGGAGAATAGCGTGAAGCCACATGCTACGTCTCCATGGTAACACGCTCAACAAGCCACGTGATAAGATGCGCGGATTGACGGTCTCAGACGTGGAGGCAACTGAGATTCGTCCTCCACCACCCGGATTGAGGTGAGTCACTACGCCACCATGAGGACTTAGAGCACATTGGGAATTGGGCATTCCAAATTGGGGAGAAAAAAAAATTATGACAACTAATAAGACGTGTAGTACACAGAATTGCTGAAATTACCGTAAATGACTGAGCCTTTATTTTACACTATATTTAGGCCTACTTATTCACTATCACTAAGATATTTAAAAACAGAAAATGTTAATTTATCATTTAACAAGGCTAAATAATGACCACTTCTGTTAATCAGACAAAAAAAAAAATGGCCACATATTGGCTATATACTTCAGTTGTTTTGAACGAATGGTAATGGAGGATGTATTAGATCTTGTTTACAATTGTATTGAAAAAAGATTAATTAATAAATATAAAAGTTTTTAGAATTGTACTTTTTTCCAGTCATTAATATTCTGATGCATTAATGTGCTGTCTGATAAGAGTTTAATGTATCTGATATTGAAATCAATCACGTTTAACTTCAATGATCAACTCTGTTATCTCATCTGCTCAGCTAATGAAAATAATTCCAGTGTGTTTGTCAGTGAGATGAAGTGACAGTAAATATACTTACAGGTGTTTAGTTTGTAACACTGACCGCAGAGTGTTGAGATCCCGCCAGGGGCCTCTTCCTCCTCCTCCTCCTCTCGCAGGCGTCTGCATTCCTCCTGCAGCCGTTTGAACACATGTGGACATCCGTCTGGCACTCCTCCACTGATCTGTTTCAGCGGAAAACCCCTCATGTGTTGAAGATGAAGCACAAAGAGTGTTTATAAGTCAGGCAGCAGATCTGTGTTTGTTCAGTGAAGTACATGGACATGTTTTCCTGGAGTGACATCAATCACTCATATCACTCATATCATATTTTAGTCAGATTGCATTTGTCGGTATTCACATTGGTTTGATTATCAGATGTAGATTTTCACAGAATGATGTTTGTCAGTTCTGCGGTTGTCATGGAAACGGATCCGTGTGAATGTGTTTTGTTTGTTCCTGTTTACAGTGATGTCGGATAAGCGATAACCAAATCAGTTGTTTGCTTGTATATATTGTATAAATTGTGTGTTATAGAAATATAAATATCATAATGCCATATTCACAATCGTTCTTCATTAGTCTGTGATTTTAGGGTGAAATTATAGAATGGAGCTCATTTACAGATGATGTATTTGTACACATACATTCTAATATTTTCATATTTTCGTGATCAGTTTTGCATTGCAAGAAAGAATTGTAAAGAATGAAATATAGTTGAATGAAACTTCTGCAGAGGAGAGACAACAACATATAGTATATTTCAAAAATGAATGTATATCAGTGGAAACTGAAACAGTCCAGATAGAATTACACACGTGACCTCGAGGTCAGACTGTCAGACCCTAAACAGCATCTCTGTGTCTCTGTATAAAGAGAGATTGATTTGAGTTCAGGGAATGTTTGGGGTGTATTTGATTAATTTAGTCATCTAAAACAATCGTGTAAAACACCAGATTTGCTTTATATTCCAGATTTTCTCTCTTTATCCTCATCAAAAGCAGAGAGATTATAGGCCATTATTCCCGTGGAACTTGCGGCTTTGATCAAAATAATTTATTTGTGCTCCAGGAACATTTTGTTGTGAATCATTTTAGAAGCGTCCTGGCTCATTTTATCCCACAATCTTTCAGTTTGTTCTGCTGAGCCCGTAATGAGGGAATAATGACGGTTTGATTAAAGTCTGAATTTAAAAGCAGTACTTGTTTATATTTGGTAAGTGTCTTGTTTTGTCCTCTACATGAACTTAAAGCAGCTCAGACATGCATATGTGTAATATCAGAGTAATATCTGACAGCCCACTTTGATTTTATTATTGAACCACTTCTGAAGAAAAACACATTATAGAGCATATTCATTTAATTATTAATGTAATTTACATTCAGCGTTTAGATGTAAGGACCGGCATCATAAAGCAATAATAATCATAAACATTACAGATAAAGGAAACGCCTCATTTGTCATGACGGTGCAGTTTATAGCAGCATGTTTCTCTCTCGCTCTTGTAAATGTTGCTGAATCGTTGCAGTGAATCTCAGAGGAATAAAGTGATGAATGTGTTTTTCAGTAGAGGTCAGAATCATTACAAACAAAACTTTGCTTCACATCAGTGTTTGTGCTGCACTTCTACTGAGAAGAATCAGATGATTGTGTTGGTTATACAGTCACTTAAACATGTTTCTGCATGTGTCATACATGGATGTTGTTGCCAAATGGAAAAAAACAAACATTAAATGAATATATACTTTTTTTTTTGAGGAAATCAATTGTGTAGTCAGAAGACTAAATTAAACATATTTTTATGTAAACTTTTGTAGGTGCAAAAGTTAGTGAACCCTGAGCTGCATTGCTTAAAACGAGCAAGTAAATACAATTAGGTGGGACAAAATTGGTGGCTAAATTAACCAATGAAATGAGAGATCTTTAGCGAAGAAATTGGGCAGCACTGATTGAAACAGAGATAAAACCAGGTCAGTTTAGTCTTACCAAAGTGAACCCCATACAGGTCAATCATGCCGAGAGGTAAAGAAATCTCAGAGGACCTCAGGAAGAGGGTAGTGACAGCACATTTGTCTAGGGAAAGCTATAAATTCATCTCAAAAAAATTTGAGCTCCATCGGTCCACCGTAAGGCAGATCATCTACAAATGGAGAGCACTGAAAATACTGCAACTCTGCCTAGAAGTGGACGACCTTCTAAAATATCCGCAAGAGCCGCAAGAAAAGTGATAATTCAGGTAAAAGCCAACCCAAACATAACATCTAGGGATTTGCAGACCTCTCTTGCTGCATCTGGGACACATGTGCATGCTTCCACAATAAGAAGAAAACTCCATCAACATGGCTTTCATGGTAGGGTTGCTAGGAAGAAGCCTCTGCTCTCAAAAAAGAACAAAGCTGCCTGTCTCAACTTTGCCAGAGAGTACCTGGAGAAACCTGAAGCTTTCTGGAAATCCATTCTGTGGACAGATGAGTCCAAAATTGAACTGTTTGGTCACAACCAGAACCGCCACGTTTGGCGAAAAGTCAACACTGCATACCACCATAACCATAAGAACCTTCTCACAGTGGTGAAGCATGGTGTTGGGAACATTATGATCTGGGCCTGCTTTTCGTCCTCGGGACCTGGACAACTCCACGTAGTCCAGAGAATCATGAATTCTGAGGAATATTGTAAAATCCTGGAACATAACCTCAAGCCGTCAGTTGTGAAGTTAAAGCTTGGCCGAAAATGGATCATGCAACATGATAATGATCCGAAGCATTCCGGCAAAACAACCAAAGAATGGCTGAGGAAGAATAAGATTCGTGTTTTGGATTGGCCCAGTCAAAGTCCGGACCTGAATCCAATTGAAATGCTGTGGCGGGACCTGAAGCGGGCAGCTTCTCACAATAAGTTGCTGGAATTTTGTCCCATTCCTCCAGACAGAACTGGTGTAACTGAGTCAGGTTTGTAGACCTCCTTGCTCACACACGCTTGTTCAGTTCTGCCCACAAATCTTCTATCGGATTGAGGTCAGGTGACATGATTAAAAAAGGTTGTTTCTCCTTCATAATTTTTACAGTCAGTATTATGTTTGTTGTACATGTTTATACGTTTGGATAGACACTAAAACACACAATATGGACATTTTGAAGCATCTAAAACATAACATTTTTTACGTATTTACAGCTTTAGAAATGTACAATATTGATGCATCCATTACAAAGATATTTGAATACACGAATCGATTATAAATATATTTGAACATTTTTACTGTTTTACATTTTATTTTATATTTTAGATCCCTTAACCTCTAAACAACCACATTTCAACAATATAAAAACATGTAACAAGTAGATTAATGTACAGTAGCAATAATTTTTGTTACAGTATATTAATTTATGTATATTTTACAGCCGCTAATCCCACACCTACTCCTAAACCTAACCATAACCATTTATTAACCATATAAAACACGTAAAAGGCTAATTTAATCACAATAATTAATTCAGAAAAATGGCAAAATTCAGTATAAAAGTAGTTCAAATGTGCGATGCGCTGCATTCGATGTGCTCCCTGATGGCATACAATAGCATTGTGTGAGGTAGAGAGAGGAATTTAAGTTAATAATCAATGTAAATCTTCTCCTGATTATTCAGACATATACATCGTGGAATATGGCATGTCGCAAACGGTCACGAGAAACTTGAGAGTCAATGAGCGTTCGACGCGAGATCACTTACGTAAAACCGGTCGTTGTAATGCTTGTTGATGTGCCTTTTTTTTTATCCCCTTTTCTCCCAATTTGGAATGCCCAATTCCCACTACTTCGTGGTTGCGCGGTTACTCACCTCAATCCAGGTGGCGGAGAACAAGTCTCCGTTGCCTCCGCTTCTGAGACCGTCAATCCGTGCATCTTATCACATGACTCGTTGTGCATGACACCGCGGAGACTCACAGCATGTGGAGGCTCATGCTACTCTCCACGATCCACACACAACTTACCACACGCCCCATTGAGAGCGAGAACCACTAATCACGACCACGCGGAGGTTACCCCATGTGACTCTATCCTCCCTCCCTAGTAACCGGGCCAATTTGGTTGCTTAGGAGACCTGGCTGGAGTCACTCAGCACGCCCTGGATTCAAACTCGCGACTCCAGGTGTGATAGTCAGCGTCAATACTCGCTGATCTACCCAGACCCCCCTTGAGGTGGCATTTTTGAATTTTGAAAATGAAACCAACGCGGGTTGACGGTTAGTGCAGCGCCACAGCGGATGGAGATGGAGATCGCTGAATAAAAGGCTTGAATTTGGGTCTGTTCTTCTCACAAATCAATCTGAAGATTTTGATTTTAGCTAACACATGTATGGATCAGTTTTATTAATGTTTTATGATGCTTTTTGTGGTTCTTTTCTTCCCTCGGCATATTCTGAAAATTCCTTTTGTGTCCCATGGAAAACAAAAATAAAATGAAATGCTTAAAAAAATGGTTAAATGATTACAGAGTTTTTATTCATTTTACCATTTTAAAGTTTAGTCTTAAAGTGTTATAATCCTTTAAAATGTTGTATAGGGCAGCAGAACTGCATGAAACTGTTAAAATGTCACTATAATGTCAACTGCATTAAATAAAAGTGATGGCATTTAACTAATATTATTGATTATAAATTAAATATAATTAACTGATTAATTCTATGAATTCAATATGAATCAATTCAGACAGTACATGTAATCATTTGTGTTTCTATAGGTGTTAATATGTAAAATGATGACATTTAGATGCTGTCAGTATGGTACGTTTCAGTCTCTGTGCAAACATAAGAGAATGTAGGTTTGCTAGAACCAAACTTTATGTAAGAATACATATGAATTCTCATGAGATCACGTTGTTCATTCACAGCAGATATTACAGCTCACATTCTCTCTTTCTCTGACCCGTCGTCATTCGTCTGATTCTCATCATGTTTCAGAGTCCAGTCTTTCATGCCTTATTAACACTTCATTTATAAACATTCTCTTGAATTTATTAATCATTCTACACAATTTTAAATCACTTCCCAACTTATTCCACAGTTCCACCCCTTAACTGAAATACATGTTTTATTCAATTCAGTCCTAACTCTGTTATTGTTTTTAAACAAACATAATCCCCTCAAACTATACTGACTCTGTCTCTTGCCCAACATATTCTGCACATTTTATGGCAATAAACACTTGTTATTTTTGTACATAATCTGAATAATATTATAATCCACAAGATCACCAAATTTCAATGTCTGTAATTTTACAAATAAATAATTTGATGGTTTTATTTCTTAATATGAGATTTCCAACTTAGTTTTTCATCAATTATGAATTTTGTTTCTTTTACTCGTTCAATTTTAGTATTTGCTATTATTATTTGTCATTCTCTTTTAATCTCTTTGTTACTAAATATCATGTATTATTTTTTCCAAATTTAAGGACAATTTATTTATGTCAAACCACTTTTTTATAAATTTTTAATTCTTGTTCTCCAATCTCAAGTACTCTATCTAAATTCAGATCAGAATTAAATAAATTTGTATCATATGCAAACAAAATTCATTTAAATAATATATATATATATATATATATTTTTTTTATTGTTATTATTATTATTATTATTATTATTATAAGTTAATGGTTAAGTGCTCATGGAAAAGATGTGTTTTTAGCCTTTTTTTAAAGACAGTGAGTGAGTCTGCTTCACGGATGGAGTTGGGAAGGTTATTCCACCAACGTGGTACGGTGAAACCGAAAGTCTGTGAAAGTGTTTTGGTGCCTCTTTGTGTTTGTATAACAAGGCGCCGCTCATTAGCCGACCGCAGGCTTCTGGTGGGAATGTAGCTCTGCAGAAATTATTTTAGGTATGCTGGAGCAGACCCAGTGACTGTTCTGTATGCCAGCATCAGAGCCTTGAATCTGATACGTGCATCAACCAGCAGCCAGTGGAGAGAGACTCTTGGTCTTCATTAAAGACCAGATATGCTGCTGCATTCTGGATCATTGGCAGGGATCTAATTGTGCATGCAGGGAGGCCTGCAATTAGAGCATTACAGTAGTCCAGTCTAGTTATGACAAGTGACTGAACAAGAAGTTGTGTGGCATGTTCAGAGAGGAAGGGTCTTATCTTCCTGATATTGTACAGTGTAAATCTTCATGATCTTGCGGTCTTTGAGATGTGGGCTGTGAAATTTAGTCTGTTATCAATAGTTACCCCTAGATTTCTGACCGCTTTGGAAGGCGTTACTGTAGTTGAACTCAGCTGAACAGTGATGGTGTGTTCAACAGCAGGGTTGGCTGGAAAGACAAGGAGTTCAGTCTTGGCTGGGTTGAGTTGCAGGTGGTGTTCCTTCATCCAGGCCGAGATGTCTGCCAGGCAGGCAGAGATTCGAGCAGTCACTGTGGTGTCGTTGGGCTGGAAAGACAAGTAGAGATGAGTGTCATCAGCATAGCAGTGGTAAGAGAAACCATGTGCTTGAATGATGGGTCCCAGTGATGTTGTGTATATAGAGAACAGAAGTGGCCCAAGCACTGATCCCTGAGGTACCCCAGTAAGTAGCTGTTGTGGCTTGGACACCTCACCTCCCCAGGCTACCTTGAAGGACCTACCTGAGAGATAGGATTTAAACCAGTCAAGCACAGTTCCTGTGATGCCCAGCGAGGAGAGGGTGGACAGTAGGATCTGATGGTTGACTGTGTCAAAGGCTGCAGAAAGGTCCAGCAGAATCAGGACGGATGATCTGGATTCAGCTTTCGCCTGTCTCAGCGACTCGGTGACAGACAGCAGGGCAGTCTCGGTGGAGTGTCCACTTTTGAAGCCTGACTGATTGTCATCCAGCAGCTTGCTCTGTGAGAGATAGGCAGAGATTTGATTGAAAACTGCCCTTTCAAGTGTTTTTGCCATGAATGGTATGAGAGAGACTGGTCTGTAGTGTTCTATTTGTGTGGGATTAAGTGCAGGTTTCTTCAGCAGCAGGGTTACTCGAGCCTGCTTAAATGTAGTGGGAAAAGTGCCTGTAAGTAGAGATGTGTTAATTATGTGTGTGAGTGCAGGTAGGATGGATGGAGAAATGGCTTGGAGAAGGTGGGAAGGAATGGGGTCAAGGGAACAGGTGGTGGGGTGGTTGGAGAGGAGGAGTTTAGAGACCTCAGTGTCAGTCAGAGGAGAGAATATGGAGACAGAAGAGTTGCATACAGGAGACAGATGTTTGACAAGGTGTGGTGCTGAGAATGTATTGCTGATGGTTGTAACCTTATTAGTAAAAAATGTGGTGAAGACATCTGCTGTCAGTGATGTGTCAGGCGGTGAAGGGGGAGGGCAGAGAAGTGTGTTGAATGTTCTAAACAAGCTGCGAGTGTCTGTGGTGCTGTTGATCTACTGTATTCCTTTAACAGCGTCATGCATCCACAGTATCAATCAGTGCATTGAGTTTGAACGGCTAGATTTAGGTGAGAGAAGCCGTTTCATTGTTGCCCACAAATGAAAATTAAATGACAATATTCAAGAAGTGTTTTTAATAGTTGTTGTTTTTACACAATATTCAGACTCAAATGAAACGATTACTCGTTCACATCTCTAGAACAGACTGATATGAATGAGTGTCCAGCATTGATCTTAGTGTCCTGTCAGAGTCACAGAATCATGATTTTAGTTTCTGAGAGATGTCAGAATTTTCTGGACTTGTGTGTTGATCGTTCATCTCCGAAGAGTTTGGAAACATCCTCATGCGGGAGAATCCGCTCAGAATAAGTAGGCCATGTGTGGAACAGAAACAATATTTTGGCTTGTTTTCTCTCTTTTCCTCTCTCTCTGCTCAGGCATTTCCTGTGAGCACTCGTGTGCCAGAAACTAGAGGACAGAAAAACTCTCTGAGCCGTCCAGAACTCTGCCTGAACAGAAAGATCTCAGACATTACTTTCACTGCGTCTGTGATTATCTGATGACAGTATGATGAAGTCAGTATAATCACAAGCTCACTCACAGTTTCTAGAAGTATCACAGTTTAAATCCTGAAAACACTGAGACTTCTACAATCAACTTACCTTTTGTATTAGTAGTGTTTGTAAGTCCAGCATTTCTATCATTATTGCTTATAGTGATCTAATTAAACCTCAACAGTATTAAACAGTGTTCAGTGTGTTTGTGCTCCAGACATGAATGATCCCTCAAATCTAGGGCTGCACAATGAATCAACATAAAATCAGAATTGTGAAAGGACCATGTGCGATTTTTAAACCACAAAGGGTTGCAATTTAATTAATCTGCTTAGTCTGCTTACACTGCTCACTTCGAAGTTCATGTGTGCTGCTCTGTCCTGTGTGTATTGTGTTCGTGCATTATTACAATGTTTTCAGAGCGGTTCTGAGCTCCACAACTCCATCTCACACTCAAAGTAACAGATGTGCTCCGAGTTCGGTTCCGTTTGCTTTCGTGCGCTGACCGTGTTATATTTGAAGCTCTCCAGATTCACTTTAATTTCACTTTTGCATAATTCCAAATATGTTTGGCCACTACAAGTTAATATACAAACACAAATAATATACCCCATGACACCAGGTATTTGTGGGCAGAGAAGGAGATGTTAAAAGGAGGAGCACATTATACAGCTGTTTGAATTCAGCTACACACAGAAACTCTTCATGCTGATTTTGGCAAATTAAAAGCTTGATGATTTAGAACTGGATCACATAGCAATGCCCTGTGCAAGTTAAGATTTTATTACAGAAATATATTTGACTATTGAACAATAATTAAAATCATCATCATCAATATAATATTACAATACAACAATTTTATTTTCATGTTGACTGGGTTCCAAAAATTAATGAAATTGTTACAATGTTGCATTTTCTTTTTGGTTTGCTTTCTTTAGGCAACATTTCAAAATGACCAAAACTGTGTTATGTTTAACAAACTGTCCCCTCATTGGTCAATGTTTGTGTGCTGTTCTGGGATTTAGCACATACATCAATATACTGGTTAAAATGAAGAATATACAAAACATGTAAAAACATGTCAACTGGTAGTATTTTTTATGTCATGGTTATGCAGATGTCATGACAATGTACAGAATGGCGATCCAGTCAGAGGTTGCACTGCAAATAAACATTATCCGTCACTCTGATGGGAATGAGTTGTAAAATTTACATCACACACACACTCACACACACAGACAGACACACGCACGCACGCACACACTCACAGACACTCTCACACACACAGACACACACACACACACACACACACACAGACAGACACACACACACACACAGACAGACACACACACTCACACACACAGACACACACACACACTCACACACACAGACACACACACACACACACACACACACACACACGACACACACACACACACACACACACTCACACACACAGACAGACACACACACACACACACTCACACACACACACACAGACACACACACTCACACACACAGACAGTCTCACACACACTCACACACACACGACACACACACACACACACACACAGAGACAGACACACACACTCACACATACAGACAGACACAGACACACACAAACACACACAAACACACACACTCTCTCACACACACACTCACAAACACACACACACTCACACAAACACACACACACACTCACACAAACACAGCAGACAAAGATGGTTTTTATCTGTCAAAAGTTGCCAACTGTCCTACCTGTGTCTGTTAAGCCAGAATGAACCGAACTAAGGGAGAAAATGCACCAGGTTCAGAAATAAATGCTCCAATCGAGCCCAGAGTGAAAATGCACAAAAGTGAAAGTGAAAACATTACCAAATTTTGGTCAAAAGGAATCACTTACTAGTTTTTTGTTTATCATATCGCAGTTGAAATCACAATAGCAGTCAAATTTGATAACAATGGGATCATAAATTGGGCTGGTCCAGCTAATACGCATGCACGTTCTCAAGTTGACTGACAGGCGATGTCTGTATCTGAAAGGTGATTGGCTCCTTTACCTGTAAAGCCAGGTTTATACTTTGGAAGAAGCCAGACATTTTTATCCTGGTTGAACTAAAGCACCCTAGGTGAATGAAGCCGGCATTTATAATATGCGCAATGTCGTTTTAAAATTAGTTTATTTAGGGTGATGTCACGGTGTGTAATGCACTGTTCCAGCCACAAGTAAAGCCAATAATGCTTCTTTGCTTTATTAAACTTGTCACGGCCCCTTCCACTTTTAAAAACTCCAATCTCTCTCTACTTGTGGACGCACTATCTTTGTAGAGTTTGTGTTGCAAATCATGTAAAAAAGTATACTTCCGCACAATCTCTGAGAGACAGGATTCAAAGTTATCAATGATAATCAGTACATAGATTCAGAATTTATAATGTATCATTTTATTTTAACATGATTGACAGTGATTGGATGATGCTGGACATTACTTTAAATCTGAATTAATTATGCTAATTTCTGATGTAATGTCTGTAACATCTCAAAAACATGAATAATCAACACTCCTGGACACATAATAAACTATTAGATGAAAAAAATCTGACTTTCCATAGTTTGGTATTATTTAAAACTTAGTCCTGCTGTCCACATATGAGGACATACATTTTTTAGGAAAACTGTTTGCTCTAGAAATTATTTATTTTTTGCATGTTTATTAGGCGCTACTAGTTACAAATCAAAGAAGGAATGGAAAATACACACAGCAGTCACGCTCGGATCTCAGGAGGTTAAAGAAATAAATTAATATTGAATAATAATATATAATAATAAAGCAAGAATCTGAATCTGTGGCATAAGAAAGAAGTTCTACTCACAAGAGCGTTTTAGAGACATAAACCTGAAATTGTCCTGAGAAGAAACAAAAATTCAAAAAATATCTTGAGGTGTGGTAACTTTATAAACTGAATAACTGACTCGTTGAATTATTAAAAATTAGCACACACTCGAGTTGCAACTTTTCTTTGAGTCATTCCACATTACTACCTCTGGGTGTGCATTATTTTTTTAAGAATTCAACGGGCTGTCACTGTCGATCATTTTTGATAATCGAGTAGTGTAACGATTATTCCGACGATTAATCGAGTAATCTGAAAAATTATTTAATAACTTAGATTGCATAAAGTTGTCGAGGTGAAGTCACATTTGGCAAAAATGCATTAATTAGCCTAAGTTTTGATGTATTTTACGATTAAATAACAACAATAAAACTATTGTGCAAACAATATCTAAAGCCAACAGACACCCAAAGCAGATGTATAATATAAGAAATGTACAATACTGTGCAAAAGTCTGAGGCACATCAGATGTTTCACAAAAGCATTTGTCTTTAAGATGGTTATTTATATCTTCAGCTTTAGTGTGTCAATAGGAAATATAAATGTTAGACTCACAAACATTAATTTTGCAAATAGAAAAGATTAGAATAGAAGAACAGGGAGCCCTGCAACAGATGTCATGGCTCCCACAGCCCCCCCCCCCTCCCCCAAACATTGAGTCAGTCTGAGATTACATAAAGAGACAGAAGCAATTGAGACTAAATAGACAGAAGAACAGGGAGCCCTGCAACAAATGTCATGGCCCCCACAGAGCCCCCCTGAACATCGTGTCAGTCTGAGATTACATAAAGAGACAGAAGCAATTGAGACTAAATAGACAGAAGAACAGGGAGCCCTGCAACAAATGTCATGGCCCCCACAGAGCCCCCCCTGAACATTGTGTCAGTCTGAGATTATATAAAGAGACAGAAGCAATTGAGACTAAATAGACAGAAGAACAGGGAGCCCTGCAACAAATGTCATGGCCCCCACAGAGCCCCCCCTGAACATTGTGTCAGTCTGAGATTATATAAAGAGACAGAAGCAATTGAGACTAAATAGACAGAAGAACAGGGAGCCCTGCAACAGATGTCATGGCCCCCACAGAGCCCCCCACTGAACATTGTGTCAGTCTGAGATTATATAAAGAGACAGAAGCAATTGAGACTAAATAGACAGAAGAACAGGGAGTCCTGCAACAGATGGCATGACCCCCACAGATGTCTGTGTCTGAACATTGTGTCAGTCTGAGATTACATAAAGAGAGAGAGGCAATTGAGCCAAAATAGATAGAAGAACAGGGAGCCCTGCAACAGATGTCATGGCCCCCACAGAGCCCCCCACTGAACATTGTGTCAGTCTGAGATTATATAAAGAGACAGAAGCAATTGAGCCAAAATAGATAGAAGAACAGGGAGCCCTGCAACAGATGTCATGGCCCCCACAGAGCCCCCCACTGAACATTGTGTCAGTCTGAGATTATATAAAGAGACAGAAGCAATTGAGACTAAATAGACAGAAGAACAGGGAGCCCTGCAACAGATGTCAGGCCCCCACAGAGCCCCCCACTGAACATTGAGTCAGTCTGAGATTACATAAAGAGACAGAAGCAATTGAGACTAAATAGACAGAAGAACAGGGAGTCCTGCAACAGATGGCATGACCCCCACAGATGTCTGTGTCTGAACATTGTGTCAGTCTGAGATTACATAAAGAGAGAGAGGCAATTGAGCCAAAATAGATAGAAGAACAGGGAGCCCTGCAACAGATGTCATGGCCCCCACAGAGCCCCCCACTGAACATCGAGTCAGTCTGAGATTACATAAAGAGACAGAAGCAATTGAGCCAAAATAGATAGAAGAACAGGGAGCCCTGCAACAGATGTCATGGCCCCCACAGAGCCCCCCACTGAACATTGTGTCAGTCTGAGATTATATAAAGAGACAGAAGCAATTGAGACTAAATAGACAGAAGAACAGGGAGCCCTGCAACAGATGTCATGGCCCCCACAGAGCCCCCCACTGAACATTGAGTCAGTCTGAGATTACATAAAGAGACAGAAGAAATTGAGACTAAATAGACAGAAGAACAGGGAGCCCTGCAACAGATGTCATGGCTCCCACAGACCGAAAAACTGTGTCCAGGTGTATCTCGGAGAATTGGGGCTGTTTTAAAGGTAAAGGTGGTCACACTGAATATTGATTTAGCTTTTTTATGTTTACTGGACTTTGTATGACATTAAGTGATAAATGAAAACTATTTATGGCATTATTTTCGAAGACATCCTCACTATGCAACATTTTTAACCAGTGCCTAAAACTTTTGCACAGTACTGTATATAATTCAAGCTGACAGAGATTTGCTTCTCCAGGTGCCCAACTTTTTCATATATGCAAGATCTACTTTTTTCTTTAACTAGTTCAACATGATCTACCCATTTTTAGTTTTAGTATAAAATATTTTATATTTTCAGAAACAGTGTCTGCCCACCATTCTTGTTTATTGAGTTATTTACATGGTTAAATTATTTTGTAGAGATATAAAAGCCATATTATTTGTTTGTGGTTTTTTTAACTATCACTTGCATACAAAACAGAATACAATATTCACAGTATTCACGTGAGATGTTTTTCACTCTTGCGTTGAGTTGCAGCAGTTGCGGGCATTGTTGTGCTTGTGCAGCATACTCCAGATCACAAAAACTTCTCGCCATGCACCGTGTAAAATTCCTTTAAGCATCTTGCCATTAAGTTCCTTATTGAGTAAACACTGTTAATAATTTCTCAGGCCGAGATGGCCATTTCTCCCTCAGTTAAGCCTAAATTTTATATTGTGTTTGTGGGGCACGAGACACGTACATGAGGAGAAAGATCGCATTTATATTCAAATGGTATTTAATTTACACAGAACAGAACTCAAACGATAATTTGCTCAAAATAACCCTCTTAGATGGTCTGGATTCAGTCAGATTTATCGAACAGAATGTGTTTGTGCATCCATCACTGCATGTGAAACTTTAATCAAGCCCAAAGGACGTCTTTTTCATGACATTATTTTATGTTGCTTCATAAAAGCCTATATTGCTAACGATTGTGTAGATAAATAGCTTAATCGAGTAATTGAGTTAAATCAAGTAATCGTGAAGGCCCTAAATTCAAAGGTCCGTCATCAATTATTCCTTACACAAATGAAATATGTTGCAGAAAGATTCACACGTATGATATTTGGTAAGTAAAATTATTTAATTTCAGTCGGACGGGATAATAAAGTGGCTGGAGTAGTTCTGCAGCGTGTCAGGAATAGAACGAGGGCATCTGTTTACTGTCAACACTTTACGACGTGTCACAACAGACGCTTTCAGTGCAGACAGCTTCAATGATTATTATTTGCTCTTGACGTGCTGCTCGTGTCCGGTGCACGCAGGGTGTTATTATTTCTGTCATATACAACAGAAATAGTTAGATTAGTATGTTAGTATGCCATTCCAAACTCAGACAAAACGACTGAAAATCTAGAAAACAAAATGCTTATTTAAGTAACACATATCTAGATATTCAGCAGGAAACATGATACCAGATCAGTGATATCACGCTTGAGTTGACCTGTGACTGAGCTGATCGGGTTCATTTGGATCAGGACCAGCGTGGAGCTCTCTGCCGATTAATCCTAATGAATATTGTCACAAAGACTCCAGATGAGCTGCAGATAATGAGACACTCTGAGTAATCCTTCATTCAGTTCATTCATTTATTCATCTGTATGTGAAAGTGTAAAATGAGGTCAGGTGACGGTGTCACATCTCTGATCCTGTGGATTAACACACACTCTCACACACACACACACACATACTCACACACACACACACACAGATCAGACTCCACTTTAAACAGCTTTATTCTGTTCTGTAGAACACACTTTCATGTTTTAATGGCTTTTAACAGCCGTATGAAGGTGGATTAATATTGTTTGTTAATGATCGTATCATCAGGGGTCACGACTGCAACATGAAAGAGAAACATTTTCATTTATTTTTAAACCGAATGTCTCTGGTGTGTGTGATTCTAGGACACAGTAGATAAATCTACTTTAGATAATGTTAACTTCAGCCCAAAAATATATCGTCCAGTATTCTTTAGCGTTTTAAAACTGAAGTGTGTAATTTCTGCGTCACTAGCGCCACCAAACAGAATTTAAAAAATAAACGTTTGTTTTCGAACAGCTTTCTGAATACACCCCCGGTGATCAATCAAACAGATAGTCCCGCCCCCACCATTGGTTCATGCTGCCTTCAAGTGCACCTGGGAAGCGGGCATTCGTTACTACGACATGTCACTGGGAAACAAAATATGGAAGATGTCAGACTCAAACAAATACTCAATGAACGACGGCAAAAGCTCAGCTAAGCTTCAATGTCCCAACTCGGCAACTCTTGTATCATCTAGAATTCCATGTTTCCCACTTGTGTACGACTTCACCTGGTCATTCATGAGCTTGAAACTTGTAATTACGATATTTCTGACTCCACTTGAAAGCATACCTGCCAACATCGGATTGTGAAGAATAGGGAGATTTTTTTTTTCAGGTGGGGGGTGTTGTGGTGCGAGGAACGGCAGTTTTTGGTGCACCCATATGGTAAGACGGTGCCCCTGTAGGGAGTAGGTAAACCTCGTAGACTGCGTAATATACGTATAGGGAGCGACAGTACAGGTCAGTAATACTACACTGAAGATGAATAATGCCAAGAAGTTGACCATGTGTTCAGATGGTCCCTTACCACTTCCTTCACAGTTTTAGCAATAAATGCTTTTTGAGTTATTAATAATAAAAAGTGTATATCCTTCCTTTTTTTTTCTCCCCAATTTGTTATGTCCAGTACCCAATGTGCTCTAAGTCCTCGTGGTGGTGTAGTGACTCGCCTCAATCCGGGTGGCGGAGGACGAATCTCAGTTGCCTCCGCGTCTGAGACCGTCAATCTGCGCATCTTATCACGTGGCTTGTTGAGCGCGTTACCGCGGAGACATAGCGCGTGTGGAGGCTTCACGCTATTCTTCGTGGCATCCACGCACAACTCACCACATGCCTCACCGAGAGCGAGAACCACATTATAGCGACCACGAGGAGGTTACCCCATGTGACTCTACCCTCCCTAGCAACCGGGTCAATTTGGTTGCTTAGGAGACCTGGCTCGAGTCACTCAGCACTCGTGACTCTAGGTGTGATAGTCAGCGTCAATACTCGCTGAGATACCCAGGCCCCAAAAAGTGTATATCCTTTCTTATATGCTGAGAACTTTTCTGACCCGTGACTTATAAAAAATATTATCTTAGTTATGCATCTGTGTTGATTTATATGTATTTTTAAAGTTTTTTTATTTACTTTATTTTATTATTTCATTTTTTAAATTCACCTGTACTTCTTGTCTTTATGACTCAGTGGTTGTATTCATACATTGTTGGATCTGTGTAATTTTGTACATCTTATTGAATATTTATATTGAGCCTTCTGTTTTTCAATAAAAAAAAACACAGTTTCAGCACAATATGTGGACTTTCCAGACGACCCCTTACCTGCCGTATAAAAATGTACAACTTCTATCATTGTTAAATGAACGATCTGGAACGTTTTTGCCATGACGCCATCTGACTAGCTTATGGGACAAATCGCATCCCATATTGATCCGATACGGGATGCATCATTTCATATTTAAATAAGGGACAATCCTGTATGAGTGAAGTGTGGATGCAGAAAATCGTGAGTTTATCGGGAGAAATTGTAAATCGGAGTACAGTGGAAGGAGGGATGGAAA
>NC_059366.1:47240000-47242500 GCF_019703515.2 Myxocyprinus asiaticus | reverse complement strand
CGCAGGCTCTTCTCAGTTTCTTTATTTTGAAAACGTGTGATTCCCCAGAGGTTTGCATTTTTGATTGATCTATGGTCAGCGTTGCTCATGTGTTGTAGCTACAAGCTGTCAGCTTCAAACTACTATCACACCAATCACGCACATACTGTATACACGCGCTGTAATAACTAGCTGGATCTTCTTTTCTTTATTTACGGATGTGATGTAAACATGCACGGATGACTGACGGAAACATGCAATTTCCCACCAAATCCGTCCCGACAGCTCTAAAATATAAATCATTATTATAGGCTTACCGTAGTGAATCGGGGTAAGGCAAATACATGGTTTAGACGAGGAAAAAAAAAAATTTCCCATCACCACGATATTAATGTGGAAAAATGTAAATAGCCTTATAATATCAATATTTTGCATGCAAATATCGCTACAATATCACAAGGAAACAATATCACGATACTTTAATATATCGATATTTTTTCCCACCTCTATTGATAAATGAACAAGAAGAGTTTGAGACTTAATTCACTTCAGGTGTGCAGTTGTGTGTGTGTGTAAAGAACACGAGATGAGACGCATCAATTATCATGACAATGGCTCATATAACAGTTAAGACACATGTATTATAAAATAACCAAATGACATTTATCATCATAGTACACAACAACACTCCACAATAATTAAACTTATGGGTTACGATATTAATACAAATATAAAATACATTTTTAATAAGAATATACATGCAAGTAAGATCATATATATGCATTTAAATACTGTGCATTATGTCATCTCACATGAAACCTGTAATCTGCATGACTCAAGCGTTGTCTGATTATGAATTTTGTCACATTAAGTGAACTTCAACAGATACACTGAACACTGTCTATTGAGTCGCACCAACTCTGTTAATCTGTATAAATACACACACACACAGATATTACAGAAAAAAATAAATAATGTAGAATGTGAGAAGAGGGTTGCAAATAATACCATCAAAACAGATACACATACTGTATATAAAACACACAAAACTACAAAAAATATCACCGAAAGAGCCACCGGATATACAGAAAGAAGAAGAATAAAAGTAGAAGTTAAATAGAACTTTCATTAAAACATTGAATATTTCTAGAAAGTGCTCTGTTATCAGTTTTCTGTCTGATATTATAATGGAAATGTTTGACATTTTAGATCTTCTTTTTAATATCCAATAGACACTTTTTAGCTATAATGAGGCCAGGAATGAGTTGATAAATGGATGATATGTATGATACGTTTATTAGATGCTCTCAGAAATCACCAGATTTGACGTTTAGCTCGTGATTTGATTTCTGCAGTGTTTTTGGTGACGTGCAGATAAACATCAGTTTTAAGATGACAGAGCTCTTCATGACAGATGATGGTGAGTTTGGTTCACTGTCACACACAGACTGTATGAGAGGAGCGGCGCTGAGGATTCAGACTGACGCTCTGTGGAAGTGGGTCAGAGAGAGGTGTGTGTGTGTGTGTGTGTGTGTGTGTGTTCACTGAGTGTAAGTGATTGCAGCTGTGATGCAGGAAATGCCTGAGAGTCTCATTTCAGCAGCGCCACGTCTCATCTGCTCAAAGTCACTGACAGAACACAACATTACACTGAATCTATGGATCCTGTCAAGACACTCATGGACACGAGAAGTGTGACATCTGTGTGGAACATCAGTTATTGCTCAACATCACAAAAGACTCACAATAATACAGTGTTGTGCTGCTGACCCATTGTACTTTCATATTTACTATGAGAGAGCGAATGATTGCCATTGTTGTATGATGATATTTACATACACTCGAAAAGATTCAAAACTGATCTGTGTGTGTGTGTGTGTGTGTGTGTGTGTGTGCACAGGTTGTGTAGTCTGACGTTGAAGAAGTTGATCGTGTTGAAGGAGCTGGATAAAGATCTGAACTCTGTGCTGATAGCGGTGAAGATTCAGGTGAGAAACTCAATGTGATCCCTCACAGACTGGTGTGTGAATGTGTCAGCAATTAACTTTTATATTAAGGGGCAATATTTGCGGGGGGTCTGGGTATCTCAGCGAGTATTGACGCTTACTATCACACCTGGAGTTGCGCGTTCGAATCCAGGTGCTGAGTGACTCCAGCCAGGTCTCCTAAGCAACCAAATTGGCCCGGTTGCTAGGGAGGGTAGAGTCACATGGGGTAACCTCCTCGTGGTCATGATTAGTGGTTCTCGCTCTCAATGGGGTGTGTGGTAAGTTGTGTGTGGATCATGGAGAGTAGCATGAGCCTCCACATGCTGTGAGTCTCCGCGGTGTCATGCACAACGAGTCACGTGATAAGATGCGCGGATTGACGGTCTCAGAAGCGGAGACAACTGAGACTTGTCCTCCACCACCCGGATTGAGGCGAGTAACCACGCCACCACGAGGACCTACTAAGTAGTGGGAATTGAGTATTCCAGATTGGGAGAAAGGAGATAAAAAAATAAAAAATAAAAAAAAAAATT
>NC_059366.1:47212500-47232500 GCF_019703515.2 Myxocyprinus asiaticus | reverse complement strand
TTCGTCTGTGGTGTACAAATTCTTCAGTTACTGTTTTCATCTCAACAGCAGCAGTTCAACAAAAGCCCTGATCCTTACAAAAACAAAAAAACATCTGATCATTCTACTGTGTAACACAGCTGTTCTGATCCATCTCTCTGTGTGTGTGTGTGTGTGTGTGTGTGTGTGTGCAGGTTCTGGACTCAGACCCGGTGGATCAGACTCAGGAGGTGGAGGAGGATCTGGATCTGCTGTATGACAGTCTGGAGGTTTATAATCAGAGTGACAGTGGACCAGAACTAGAAGATGATGAGAGTGTTCTGAGCACGCCCAAACCCAAACTCAAGTATGAGCTCAACACTCAGACCCGTTCTATTACACTCATGATCAGTAGAACATTATCTGATTGTTCATGTCTCAGGTGATGTACTGGCCCAGCCGTGTACCTTTACAGCGTTTCTAATGTGTTATATAATCACACATGTACTAACGTTCAGTTCTTAGCTTAAATTTACAGTGGAGTAAATGTAGGTGTCGTTGCAGATGTTATATGTTCATTTGGGAATGAGGAAGTTTCATGCACAGCATGCTCATCTCCAGATTTATATAAAGATTTTTTTTTTTAAAAGAAAGAAAAACACTGCGGTTATCCTCTCTGGGTAACTCATGTCACTAGTACAGATGACCCGGCAACAACGTGTTTTACAGTTTTTAGATTATGTTGATAAAATCCCACTCAAAAGTACTCAAACACACATTACTTCCAAAGACTGTCAATTGAAAATGGCAAAAGCATGTCAGAGTAGTGCCGGCAGGGCAACTGTTGCTAACACAGGATTGGTCAGAAGCGCTTTTAAGGCGGGGCTTAGCGAAGGGTCATTTAAGAAAGTTTTTAAGAGCAGTATCAAGACCCTAACCCACACACATAAAAGCAGCCTGTCCGTCAGTCAAACGGCGCACGGGAGCCAAAATGAGGAAATAATTTGATTTTCTCCCCTTTTTCTCCCCAATTTGGAATGCCCAATTCCCAAAGTCCTTGTGGTGGTGTAGTGACTCGCCTCAATCCGGGTGGCGGAGGATGAATCTCAGTTGCCTCCGCGTCTGAGACCGTCAATCCGCGCATCTTATCATGTAGCTTGTTGAGCGCGTTACCACGGAGACGTAGCGCGTGTGGAGGCTTCACGCTATTCTCCGCGGCATCCATGCACAAATCACCACACGCCCCACCGAGAGCGAGAACCACATTATAGCGACCACGAGGAGGTTACCCCATGTGACTCTACCCTCCCTAGCAACCGGGCCAATTTGGTTGCTTAGGAGACCTGACTGGAATCACACAGCACGCCCTGGATTCGAACTCACGACTCCAGGATTGATAGTCAGCGTCAATACTCGCTGAGATACCCAGGTCCCTTAAAAAGCAATCTTTAAGATTCTCGTTATTTGTGTACTTTCTCTCTCTGCTCACTCTTTTGCTTCTGGCCTGTTTACGAGATTAATCTGCGGTTGTCTTGTGATTGACATAATGAACACCCCTGACAGTGAAAGATCCATCTTATGATTTTAAGCTTAGCCCTGGTGTTCATATGTTTGTGTTTGCAGGCCGTTCTTTGGGGGAATGTCTCACTCGAGTTCTCAAACAGAGATCGGAAGCATTCACAGTCACAATCAACACAGAGATGTCTCACACACTGTGAGTTAAACACACACACACACACACTTAATTTAGCAAGCTTCTTCCATCAGTGGAGCATGTGGTGTGGAATGTGTCCATCACAGTGAACACGGATCAAATAGTAATCTGAGTGTGTGCAGAGAAGAGACTGTAAACTCTTTAGGAATGCAGTGTGTTAATAACAGCACACACACACACACACACACACACACCCCAAGAGCCCAAAACTACCCATGAGGGACAGGACATGGGGGCGTTTGGGGTATTTTTGGGGCATGACATCAGACCTGTGTGTATGTGATCTGAGGGTCTGTCATCGCTGGAATCACAAACATCTGAGCGAGAGAGACGGTACAGACGCCAGAGATGTTCATCCACTGAAGTGTTTAGAAACATCGGCACATTCCAGTGTAGAGTGAAAACAGTCGAGCTCAGTCTGATTATACTTATCCAGACTTAGTGTTCGGGGTTTGTTCACATCCATAATCGTGATGCTTGACTTGACAAACACAGTTTTTTGTTTTTGAACTATAAGGTCTTTTAGACTCGTGTTCTCTTCAGCTGTTTGTGTCCGTTGTCTCAGAGTCGCTGTGCAGTTACAACACCTGCTCACTGATATATTTACCTCTCCACTGACATCATCACAGAGCGCCCCCATCAGGATGACTGGATTAATGCATCACTGCTGTGTTCTTCATGTTCAGGGTTGTGACTTGCTGTCGGTGGAGAGGTGTATGGTGACCGGGACACGACCCCAGGAGGACACCAGTATGGACACTACAGCCAGGGTGAGAGGTCAACTTTACACATTAACATACACACACTCCTCACTCTGTGCTTCCTTCATCTAGTGTTTTATACAAAAGCTTTGTTGAATTTTTCATTCTGATTGGCAGATGGTTGACAGATGTTCCGAGTTATTTAATAATTCTCTGTAACTACGTGATTATGAAGTAGTTCCAGTTTTAGTGCGTGCATTACTGTTCAGTATGATGTCACCACAGAATTAGTGCCGCACACTGCAAAAATCATTCTTGTAATTAGTATTTTTGTCTTGTTTTCCAGTAAAAAATATCCAAACTTCATTAAATCAAGATGAAAAACTGTGTAAGATAATAAGACTTGTTTTCGGATAAGCAAGTCAAGTCATTTTTATTTGTATAGTGCTTTTCACAACACACATCGTTTCAAAGCAGCTTTACAGAAAATCATGCATTAACAGAAAATTAATCTGTAATACACTGGCAGCCAAAAGTTTGGAATAATGTACAGATTTTGCTGTTTCAGAAGGAAATTGGTACTTTAATTCACCAAATTGTCATTCAACTGATCACAAAGTATAGTCAGGACATTACTGATGTAAAAAACAGCACCATCACTATTTGAAAAAGTCATTTTTGATCAAATCTAGACAGCAGTCATCACTCCAACACCTTATCCTTGAGTAATCATGCTAAATTGATCATTTGGTACTAGAAAATCACTTGCCATTATATCAAACACAGCTGAAAGATATTTGGTTCAATAAATGAAGCTTAACATTGTCTTTGTGTTTGTTTTTGAGTTGCCACAGTATGCAATAGACTGGCATGTCTTAAGGTCAATATTAGGTCAAAAATGGCAAAAAAGAAACAGCTTTCTCTAGAAACTCATCAGTCAATCATTGTTTTGAGGAATGAAGGCTATACAATGCTTGAAATTACCAAAAAACTGAAGATTTCATGCAAAGGTGTACACTACAGTCTTCAAAGACAAAGGACACCTGACTCTAACAAGGACAGAAAGAGATGTGGAAGACCAGATGTACAACTAAACAAGAGGATAAGTACATCAGAGTCTCTAGTTTGAGAAATAGACGCCTCACATGTCCTCAGCTGACAGCTTCATTGAATTCTACCCGCTCAACACCAGTTTCATGTACAACAGTAAAGAGAAGACTCAGGGGTGCAGGCCTTATGGGAAGAATTGCAAAGAAAAAGCCACTTTTGAAACAGAAAAACAAAAAGAAAAGGTTCGAGTGGGCAAAGAAACACAGACATTGGACAACAGATAATTGGAAAAGAGTGTTCTGGATCTTAACCCCATTGAGCTTTTGTGGGATCAGCTAGACTGTAAGGTGCGTGAGAAGTGCCCGATAAGACAGTCACATCTATGGCAAGTGCAACAGGAAGTGTGGGGTGAAATGTCACCTGAGTATCTGGACAAACTGACAGCTAGAATAACAAGGATCTACAAAGCTGTCATTGCTGCACGTGGAGGATTTTTGGATGAGAACTCTTTGAAGTTGTTTAAGAAGTTCTGAACATTTTTTTTTTTTTTTAAATTGTAATAGTAATTTTTCACGTTATTAATGTCCTGACTATACTTTGTGATCAGTTGAATGCCACTTTGGTGAATAAAAGTACCAATTTCTTTTCATAAGAGCAAAATCTGTACATTATTCCAAACTTTTGGTTGCTAGTGTATCTATAAAGTCTTAGAGTCATCATTGTGTAGTTTGATTAAATATGATTGTGTATAAAAATAAATTATTTAATAATAATTGTATTTAGAACCCCTGTGAGCAAGCTGAAGGCAGCTGTGGCAAGGAAAACAAAACTATGAAATTATCAGGTAGCCAATGTAACGATGATAAAATGGGGCTGATATGATCATATTTCTTGGTTCTAGTCAGCACTCTGGCTGCTGCATTTTGAACCAATTGAAGTTTATTTATTGATCTTGCTGGACATCCTCCCAGTAATGCATTACAGTAATCTAGTCTTGAGGTCATGAACGCATGAATTAGTTTTTGGGCATCAGCAACAGAGAGCATGTGTCGTAATTTAGCAATATTTCTGAGGTGGAAGAATGCTGTTCTACAGACATTGGAAATTAGATTTTCAAAGGACAGATTTGTATCAAATATAACACCTAAGTTTAACAATGTAACAGCACATCTATCGCGAGTCAAATTATATTTTAGCTGCTTATTTTTAGAGGTTTTTGGTCCAATCATTAGTACCTCTGTTTTGTCAGAATTGAGTAGAAGGAAATTTCTGGCCATCCATTCTTTGATTTCGTTGATACATTCTGCTAATTTGGAGAATTGTGAATTTTCGTTGAGTTTAGAGGAAATATAAAGTTGGGTTTCGTCGGCATAACAGTGGAAACTTATTCCACGATTCCTGATAATATCTCCCAGGGGAAGCATATATAAGGAGAAAAGCAGAGGCCCTAAAACTGATCCCTGTGGCACACCATACTTTACTTCTGTTTGATTTGACAATTCCCATTTACACAGACAAATTAGTAGCAGTCTGATAAATAGGACCTAAACCATGCTAATGCAAGTCCACAAATGCCAACATAATTCTCCAGCCTATTCAAGAGAATGTCGTGATCTATCGTGTCGAAGGCAGCACTAAGATCTAAAAGCACCAGAAGTGAAATGCAGTCGCGATCAGATGATAAGAGCAAGTCATTAGTAACTCTGATAAGTGCAGTCTCTGAACTGTGATGGGGCCTAAATCCTGAGTGAAATTGTTCATATATACTATTTCTCTGTAGAAATGAACATAGTTGGGAGGACACAACCTTTTCTAGTATTTTTGACATAAATGGGAGATTTAAGATCAGTCTGTAATTAGCCAATTCTCCAGGATCAAGCTGGTTTGATAACTGCCATTTTAAAGTTTCGTGGGACATGTCCTAAGGATAGAGGTTCTGAGATTACAGGGAATACCTCTTTTAAGAGCTTAGTTGGTATTGGATCTAACATACATGTTGTGGCTTTTGATGTTTCGATAAGTTTTGTTAGCTCTTCATGACCTACGACAGCAAAGGATTGAAGTTGCTCATGAGGAAAATTATGAGACACTGTTTTCTGAGGTACTCTGACAGATGATTGCATAATTCCAAATTTTATTTCTGATGATTTCTATTTTATCAGTAAAGAAATTCATGAGGTCATTACTATTGTGCCGCGACAGAATATCTGGTTCAGTCGATGCTTTATTCCTAACCAATTTAGCCACAGTACTGAATAAACACCTAGGATTGTTGTGGTTATTTTCTATGAGTTTGCTAAAATATGCTGACCTGGCAGCTTTTAGTGCCTGTCTGTAGCTACAGACACTATCCTTCCATGCACCACGAAATACCTCTAATTTTGTATTCTTCCACTTGCGCTCCATTTTCCGAGCTGCTCTCTTTAGAGCGTGAGTGTGATCATTGGTACCATGGTGCAGAGCTTTTTTCTTTAATTTGCTTTCATCGAAGGGGGGCGACACTATCAAGAGTACTAGAGAAGACTGTATTTATATTTTCTGTTATTACAACAAGTTCTTCTAGACTTTGGGGCTTATTGAGTATATGAGATAGATCTGGAAGATTATTAGTGAAGTTATCTTTAGTGGTCGAAAGAATAGTTCTTCCTGAACGATAGCATGGTGTAGATTGAGTGACATTAGCTGATCGCAGCAAACAAGAGACAAGGTAATGATCTGAGATGTCATCGCTCTGCGGCAGAATTTCTATAGTATCAACATCAACTCCATATGACAGAATTAAATCTAGCGAATGATTATGGCGATGAGTTGGTCCTGTCACATTTTGTCTGACTCCAAGAGAGTTGAGAATATCGATAAATGCTAATCCCAATGTGTCATTTTCATTATCTATGTGAATGTTGAAGTCACCGACAATTAAAGCTCTATCTACAGTAACTACTAGATCTGATAGAAAATTAGCAAGTTCACCAAGGAAATCAGAATACGGCCCAGGTGATCTATATACTGTAGCAAGGGCAAAAGACATTTATTTATTTGTATCTGACTGGTATCTCAGTGTAATTCATCATTAAGCATTATTAGTTCAAAAGACTTAAACTAAAGACTTAAAATATCCTGTTCTCTGAGTAACACCAAAAACGTCAGTGTAAATTGCAGCAACACCTCCTCCTCGACCCTTCAGACGAATCTCATGTTTATAACAATAACCTGGGGGAGTAGATTCATTTAAACTAATATATTCATCCGGTTTAAGCCAGGTTTCAGTCAAATAGAGCAAATTCAAACTATGATCTGTAATAATTTCATTTACAATTAGTGCTTTGGTTGAAAGATGTCTAATGTTTAGTAGTCCTACCTTTATATGATGTTTATCTTAAATTTTTTTGTTTTTTTCAAGGTTTGACCTTAATCAAATTTTTTCTAAATGATTTAGTGAGGGTTTTGTGTTTGGTAGTTCGGGTAACAGACACAGTGTCTATATGATATCTAGGTGATACAGTCTCTATGTGTTGTAGTTTATGTGACCTGTGTGACGTCTCAAGGCAGCTAGCAGATGTTCGGATTAGCCAGTTTGTCTGCTTCCTGATCTGGGCCCCAGTTAGTCAAATACTATCATTAATAAGACTATGAGCCAAATTACTAGAGAGGAGAGTGACACCTTTCCTGGAGGGATGGAGTCAGTCTCTCTTTAGCAGGTCAGGTCTACCCCAAAAACTCTTCCAATTGTCTATAAATCCTATACTATTCTCCGCACACCACTCAGACATCCAGCCGTTCAGTGACACTAATCTACTATAATCCTCATCACCATGACGAGCAGGGAGGGGCCAGAGCATATTACAGAGTCTGACATAGTTTTTGCAAGTTCACACACCTCTTTAACAGTATATCTAATGATCTCCGACTGGCGAAGCTGGACATCATTAGTGCCGACATGAATAACAATTTTAGAAAATCTACGTTTAGCATTAGCCAGCACTTGTAAATTTGATCTGATGTCAGATGCTCGAGCCCCAGAAATGCATTTAACAATAGTTTCTAGAGTCTCTATTTCCACGTTCCTTACAATAGAATCATTAATTATTAAGGCTCTTTCAACATGATTCTCAGTGGGTGCATCACTGTGTGGGGAGAATCGATTGGAAACCCTAACAGGAACAAGAGAGTGGTGTCACTTTGCTGAGCGAGTATGCCGCCGAGACGTCACCCAAACGCCCTGTTGCAGGGGCTCTACAACCGAACCAAAGTGTGTGTGTTGCTCGTTGTACTACCTGCATCCGAAACAGCATCTACCTGCTTCTCTATCTCACTGACCTCCACTAGCGTTCGGGATGTGTGTCTCTAACTCATTAACCTTCTCCATCAGCCTGACTAATTCATTACATTTATCACATGTAAATCCCTCACTGCTGATGGAAGAAGCTATAGTAAACATGTGGCATGCAGTGCACGAAGCAATAATATGAGCAGATACCATGACCACAATTGTTTGTTGTTGTTGTGGTTGTTCTTGAGAGGCAAGGGTTTGAGATCGATGTGAATCTCTCACACAATTGTTTGCTTTTGTTGTGGTGGTTCCTGATCAGCAGATGTTTGAGATTGGTGCAATAATCCGTGTAAAACACAGTGGAGAAAATGAATGCACGCAGTCTAAACGCGAGATGTAGACAAGCGGAAAAAAGAAAAGAAAAGAAAACAAAACGGGTGCGCGCGGTTAAATACATACAGTTGAAACAGTAGAAAAGCATCTCACTGGAACATAGATTTGTGCTTTTTTTAAAGAAAAGGAGGGACGAGTCTGAATTAATTTTTGTGGTAATCAATATTATGAAACGCTTTCAATTGATCTTAACTTGTATTGAACCCGGAATATTCCTTTAAAAGCAGGTCTGAACAGGGTCTCTCTCTCTCTCTCTCGGTCCTGCATGTCTCCTCTCGTCACCTTTCTCTCCCTGCGAGTTTCGTAAATTATTCAGACTGAGAGGAAATGAGCAACCACCTGCTGTGACCTCTGACCTTTGCTGCTGGCTTTGCTCGCAGTTGCTGAAGCACCGTATGAGTTCAATTAAATTGGTTGCTTGTGTTATCAAACCTTCCATCTTCATTACCTGAAAATTCAAATAAGACATTAAAGGGATAGTTCATGCATAAAATGAACACTCTGTCATTATTTACTCACCCTCATTTTGTTCCAAACCGAATGCTCTTATTGTTTCTGTGGAACACAAAAGGAAAAAGTTTGAAACAGTTTATAGTGACCATGATTGTTAAGCTCTAAATATAACAAACCCCTGACATGACATCATTCAGAAACTCTGAAATCTCATTTGTGATCGTGTTCAGATTAAAAAATGGCACGTTGATGTGTCACACCTTTTTTTGACAGCATCGTGTGATTTGAGATTTGAGAGTTATTAAGAGTTATTCATTCACTCATTCATCTGTGTGTTTGTGCAGGAAACGGATGCAGAGCATCATGGGGGAGTCACGGCAGATGTGTCGGTTGGTTGGGAGTCGAACGTGGATCGATTGAACAGCTCTGCTGGAAAACTCTGCAAGACTGAGTCCCAAAACCAAATGAGTCCCAGGTACATGCCCTAGTAACATCAGAACATGTACGTGTTCCTTAGATATTTGCTGATGTGTTCTTGTTTTTCATCGGCTGCTCTCTCAGATTTTTGATTATGTGACATTTACTCTTGAGTGCTGGCACTTTCTGGAGTGACCATTGTGAAAGTGAAATGCAAGTGGATTGTACAGCACTGAACGTCTCTCTGTGTTTATGACCTGCAGTAAATCGGAGAACAGGGTCCCGCGGCGAGCGCGCAGCACATCCATGAAGGACCGACAGAATTCACGAGCTCAGAGCGACCGTACGGCCAGCGTGGACAGTGAATATTCACCAGATGCCCGATACACCGCACAGGTACATCAGAGCTCTGCCAAACCCTCCACAGCGTTAAACATCTCTCAGTGTAATTCATCTGTTTACACATTCATTTACTCTAGAATATAATCTGGAGAACCGTTCACACTGCCAGCGACAAAGAGACACGATCATTCATTTTCAAATATTTCAATGCGAATGTTGGTGACAAGACGTGCCCGTGGAAAGTGACGCAACAAAGTTGAGAACTATAACTTTGTGCAAATCACGAGCAACATTCGGGAGCCAATGAGAGAGAAGTCAGCAGAGATCACGTCACCTGTCTGCTGAGGAGAATAGGACTGTGCGATATCTAAGAAATATGTTCACGATGTTTTTATAAAAGGAATATCATGTTATCTTATTACATCGTCAACCCGCCAGCCGAGGGATCAGTGTATATTCTTGCTTTATTGATTTTGCTTTGAAAAATTTGATTAATTGGTTGAAACATGAAAAACTAAAACCAAAGACCAAGTTCACAATGCATGTTAAGCACGAACAGCTCCATAGAAATAAAATAAACTAAACTTCGAGCACCTCCTGAGATAGTCTAGAGGCCATTTGCAGCATTCTCATAGACAACACTTTCATCTGTTCTTTAAAATATAATAAAGTGTGTTTCTTCAAGTGCCTGTTTTTGTGTCTAACAGCATTTCTTGTCATGTGTCAATCCGAGACGTCTTCAGTTAACCCGCCACAGTGGCTGGTAGATGAGCAAAATTGCCCGCCATGCTACCTGCATTTGACGGGTGCTAATTTCTTTACCCTGTGCTGCTATTTGATATATTTGGCAATTTCCCAGCTACATAGTTTTGTAATTTCCTGATGTTGTCGCTCATCGTCCGTCAAGGAGTGTCGCAATCGGCATCGGGATATTTGTCAGATATCGTCAATATCCCGATTACACCGTCCTATCGCCCAGTCCAAGTGGAGACGTTATAATGTTGTGAGGGATTTCACTGTTCAGTATCATTTGTCTGGAAACACATGGATGGATACAATAAAACAGTGATGCGTGGAAAACTGTGTCAGAAACGGTGACCATTTACTCACCACCTGTGTGATTCATACACTATATTGCCAAAAGTATTCGCTCATCTGCCTTTAGACGCATATGAACTTAAGTGACATCCCATTCTTAATCCATAGGGTTTAATATGACGTCGGCCCACCCTTTGCAGCTATAACAGCTTCAACTCTTCTGGGAAGGCTTTCCACAAGGTTTAGGAGTGTGTTTATGGGAATTTTTGACCATTCTTCCAGAAGCGCATTTGTGAGGTCAGACACTGATGTTGGGCGAGAAGGCCTGGCTCGCAGTCTTCGCTCTAATTCATCCCAAAGGTGCTCTATCGTGTTGAGGTCAGGACTCTGTGCAGGCCAGTCAAGTTCTTCCACACCAAACTCGCTCATCCATGTCTTTATGTACCTTGCTTTGTGCACTGGTGCGCAGTCATGTTGGAACAGGAAGGGGCCATCCCCAAACTGTTCCCACAAAGTTGGGAGCATGGAATTGTCCAAAATCTCTTGGTATGCTGAAGCATTCAGAGTTCCTTTCACTGGAACTAAGGGGCCAAGCCCAGCTCCTGAAAAACAACCCCACACCATAATCCCCCCTCCACCAAACTTCACAGTTGGCACAATGCAGTCAGACAAGTACCGTTCTCCTGGCAACCGCCAAACCCAGACTCGTCCATCAGATTGCCAGATGGAGAAGCGTGATTCGTCACTCCAGAGAACGCGTCTCCACTGCTCTAGAGTCCAGTGGCGGCGTGCTTTACACCACTGCATCCGACGCTTTGCATTGCACTTGGTGATGTATGGCTTGGATGCAGCTGCTCGGCCATGGAAACCCATTCCATGAAGCTCTCTACGCACTGTTCTTGAGCTAATCTGAAGGCCACATGAACTTTGGAGGTCTGTAGCGATTGACTCTGCAGAAAGTTGGCGACCTCTGCGCACTATGCACCTCAGCATCCGCTGACCCCGCTCTGTCATTTTACGTGGCCTACCACTTCGTGGCTGAGTTGCTGTCATTCCCAATCGCTTCCACTATGTTATAATACCACTGACAGTTGACTGTGGAATATTTAGTAGCGAGGAAATTTCACGACTGGACTTGTTGCACAGGTGGCATCCTATCACAGTACCACGCTGGAATTCACTGAGCTCCTGAGAGCGGCCCATTCTTTCACAAATGTTTGTAGAAGCAGTCTGCATGCCTAGGTGCTTCATTTTATACACCTGTGGCCATGGAAGTGATTGGAACACCTGAATTCAATTATTTGGATGGGTGAGCGAATACTTTTGGCAATATAGTGTATATTGATACATTGTTCTTCTTGTTTGTGTAATGATGCAATGAGCACTGCTGCAGATTATATCAAATGTGTTCTTTTTTATGGGCACGAGAACTGCTTCTTTGTCACATTAGAATGATATATCTGTGATCAGATTTCCTAAAGCTACTATGGCCGGTTGTGCAGTCCACCAGTAATGTTAGAGTGACAGCAGCAGGAAACTAGTGACATCCAGAGACAATCGCTGCATTGGATATCCAAAAAATCTTGCAGCAAATTCGGCACTCATTATTTTCACATGCAAATGAGCTCACTATTTGGCAGAAGGTTGCAGCTCTTCACCAGTAGTGGTGAACCTTTGGCAACAATGAAGAGTTTGCCACAAAGCTCATTTGCATGTGACAGTAATGAGTGGCAAGTTTGCGGCAACTCTTGATTTTTTTGTTCGGGTTTTCAATGGCAGAATCATAAATGTTTGCTCCATTTTGAACATTGGATTACATCCTCCTGTGAGTATTTCGGATGTTCTTGCAGAAGAGGCAGCTAATAGTAAAGACTACAGTATGCATAAAGTCTATAAAGTGACGAGTGATGTGACCGCAGCTTTGAGATGTGATTGTGTGTGTGCAGTCATTCCAATTAAAACCGATGCAATTATGAGTGTTCAGAAAGATAAACACAATTGATTGGTCATGTTTTCAATGATGTGCTGACACATCTGGGCTCTGATTTCAACTCCGTATTTAAAGGGATCCTTCGAGAGAAAACTGTGACACAGTTCACCCAAAAACTAAAACTCTGTTACCATTTACCCACCACCTGAGTCACCATTCACCATGAAAGTATTGCATTTTATTTTCTGTACAATAAAAGTGGGGCAAACATCTCCCTTTGTGTATCATAAAAGAAGGTAAGTCACATGGGTTTGGAACAATATGAGGGTGAGGAAATAATGACAGAATTTTCATGTTCTCTTTAACTCACTTTGAGAAATGCTACATTTGTGACCTCTTCTTGAATGAATAGTTTGTATTTATTCAGATGTTATGTGGAGATTTTTATTCTGTGTGTGTGTTGCATACACTTATTTTGTATGTGTGTGTGTTGCATTATTCAGGTGCCCCGTAAATCAGTGTACGATCAACTGAATCAGATATTGATCTCTGATGAGAGACTTCCAGAAAACATCATCCTGATCAATACACTGGACTGGCAGGGACAGGTGTGTACACGGTTTGATTTGAAATGTAATTAGAGATCATGCTTCATGCACACTATTGGTTGAGCCTTTATTCTTTAAAAGAATTATACAAATGCTTCTATAGAACTGTAATCAACATATTCCAAATAAACAAAGACATACATGATATTGTCAGGTATTATCAGGTGTGTAATCGCCATCAAATGATACTTTTCATTTTTTCAAGTGACTGGGAGAATCGTTTGCCTCGATTCTGATTCACAGTCTCCACAGTTTTCAATCAAATTACTGTAGAATTTAACAATTTATTTGACTAAAATCATCTGATAAATACGCTTAAAAATGCCATTCTTCATTGCAGCCCACGTAAGAACATTATCAATTCTGTTTATGAGAATATACCGAAATACCGCTCTGTTCACGGCAATCTCCCATTCATTCCAATGGGGAGTTCTGCAGATTGTAACTGGGGGGGCGGAGCTTAGCGAAGAAACGTTCTTCTCATTCGTGCCCTTCTGAATAGCACACGGCAAAGCAATGATCTGCTGGATGTGTTGTTGATGTGTGATAATGAATGTGTGTGTTTTGCAGTATGTAGCAGAAGTTCTTCAGAAACAGTCTCAGCCCATCGTGTCCACCTGCTCGCCCGCTGATGTTCAGGCTGCATTTAACACCATCATCACCCGCATTCAGAGATTGTGAGTACACACATGAATAAATACACCGTGTGTGTAGAACCGCAGTTGTCTGAATCGCACTGATCATGTGAGGGGTTGTGTAGTCTTAAATCTCTCACTGTCATTCCAGCAGCAGTTCTCAGTGATTGATCTGTGTCATGTGACTCTCTGACAGCTGTAACTGTAACGCTCAGACTCCGCCCACCGTCAAGGTGGCAGTGGCGGGCGATCAGAGTTACCTCAGCACTGTACTGCGATTCTTCGTGGATCAGCTGGCCAATAAGACGCCTGATTGGCTGAGCTACATTCGCTTCCTCGTCATCCCCATTGGTGAGTCACAACAGTCGTTACCGTTTTCCCATTTTTTTTAATAAGCAATATGAGTAAAGAATACTTGACAACCTGAAGCTTGTTTGATCTGTTGTGAAGGCTCTCATCCGCTGGCGAAGTACGTGTCATCATTCGACAGTAAATTCAACAGTATGTTCATGGAGCCGTCGTGGAGAGAGCTGTTCTGCCGGACAGAACCCCCGACCGCAGGTACTGAGAGAATAAAAGTTCATTTTGGATGCTATATAATGACAGGTATTGTGTGTTGTTTTTATATTTGAAAGAAATCTACATTATGAGCCATTTTCTGTCTGTGTGTGTGTGTCTGTGCAGACAGTGTTGATGTAGCAGGACGGATCATTCAGTATTTGGCAGGTGCAAACGTCTCTCATCAGTTCCCCATCTCTGAAGCCATGCTCACCTACAGACAGAAGAGGTGTGTGTGTTTGTGTGTGTGAGTGTGTGTGAGTGTTTGTGTGTGTGAGTGTGTGTGTTTGTGTATGTGTGTGTTTGTGTATGTGTGTGTTTGAGTGTGTGTGTTTGTGAGTGTGTGTGTGTGTGCATGTGTGCGTGTTTGTGTGCGTGTTTGTGTGTGTGTATGAGTGAGTGTGTGTGTTTGTGTGTTTGTGTGCGTGTGTTTGTGCTTGTGTTTGTGTGTGAGTGTGAGTGTTTGTGCGTGTGTGCGTGTTTGTGTGTGTGTGTGTATGAGTGTGTGTTTGTGAGTGTGTGTGTTTGTGAGTGTGTGTGTTTGTGAGTGTGTGTGTTTGTGAGTGTGTGTTTGCAAGTGTGTGTGTTTGTGCGTGTGTGTGTGTGTGTGAGTGTGAGTGTTTGTGCGTGTGTGCGTGTTTGTGTGTGTGTGTGTGTGTGTGTATGAGTGTGTGTGTATGAGTGTGTGTTTGTGAGTGTGTGTGTTTGTGAGTGTGTGTTTGCGAGTGTGTGTGTTTGTGCGTGTGTGCGTGTTTGTGTGCGTGTGTGTGTGTGTTTGTGTGTGTTTGAGTGTGCGTGTGTGCGTGTGTGTGTATGAGTGTGTGTGTGTGTGTGAGTGTGTGTGTGTTTGTGTGTGTGTGAGTGAGTGTGTGTGCGTGTGTTTGTGCGTTTTTGTGTGTGTGAGTGTGTGTGCGTGTTGGTGTGTGTGTGCGTGTTTGTGTGTGTGTGTGCGTGTGTGTGTTTGTGTGTGTGAGTGTGTGTGCGTGTTGGTGTTTGTGTGTGTGAGTGTGTGTGCGTGTGTGTGTTTGTGTGTGTGAGTGTGTGTGCATGTTGGTGTGTGTGTGCGTGTTTGTGTGTGTGAGTGTGTGTGCGTGTGTGTGTTTGTGTGTCCTTTCACTGCGTGCTAAGAGTAAAATTTGGTTTGCCTTGTAATGTGTGTATAATGATCTCTTTGGTCTTTAATGTTAGATGTTGATAAAAATAAAATGACAAAAATAAATATTTAATTGTAATCAGACATTTGACTCATTTCGCTTTAAAGTCGCTGTCCTTAAAGAGACAGTACCGGGTTTTAGCATGAGTTCTACATATTGATGTAAATACTGTATATACACAGACACACACATGCAATTTTTTTACATCATATTTATTGATGGAATACATGAAATTTGTATATTTTTAAAAGCTAAAATGTGACCAAAGTGATGAAAAACTACTGATAAAAAACATTAAATGAGAGAATTTCTTTCATGTGTAAGCAAAATGGACATGACAGAAATATACCAATATTTATTGGAATGAAATTTAGAGCATGTGAATCACAAGGAAATCAAACCGTGATATTGTGATTTATCGCAATATATAAAATCATGACAGCTGGCAATTCTCAGCCCTAGTGGATACGGGATCTTACTGTCCATTGTCCATCTGAACCAGGTGTTATATGTGCTGTTATAACTGCAGTATAGACATTGTCACTCTTTTAAGTGCAAGCACACCCTTATAGATTGTGCAGGATTCTGTACTGAAGCTTACAGACATCATCTGGGCTCATCGGGTTCATCGGTCAGAATTACACGGTTTAAACTGCAATCAGCACTGATTTGTGGGCCGATTTGTGACTAAAGCAACACAAGAGTGTGTGCAAATGAATGAAACTGATGGCAAATTCATTTCATGTGAATTTCTTTTTTAGAGTAGCAGATTTTCTTTTACTTAATTGGGTTATTTTTTTATCTGCTTTGCCCAATGTTTTAATATTCTGCTAACGTCTGAGTGCTCTACAGCCTCATTGTTAATATTATTGTTGTTAATTCATTTTTTCTCATCTTTCGTTTGCATTCCAAGGAAGAGAAGTTTGTATTTTGAGTTGTACATCAGGTATATGACCTCTGACCTCTACTCTGCTTTTGATTGGCTCTCCATCTCTAGTCACCTGACCCTCTGTGTCGTGGGCTCATCTTCAGATCTCATTTGTGTCTCATGGCTGTTGGGTGAGACTCATACGAGTCGTTCAGATTCATGCAGATCTTTGTCGGTTCTGTGTGACTTTACATTGTTCGAGGCATTAATGTATTTTAATTCTTTTTATAGACCATTTTCAGTAAACATAATTATTTATATATATTATATAGTATTTAAGTATAAAAGATAATTGTCTTTTGACATGTTTTCAGTATTATCTTAAGATAATATGATTTGAAATGTTGCCCAGGTAAATTGTTGAAAATGTATTTTTTTTATGAATATATGAGTGTATGTGATTGAGTTAAAAACAAAGGAACAGTTACATGCTAGTTATGTGTTCAGTTCTGTGAAAACACTGCACTGAATGTCATGTCAATATAAACATTACATTAATGTTCCTACATAATGTTTATTAGTAATCTGAAAACTTATTCTGAGATTTTAAGTTCATAAACATTACCTACATGTGCAGGTATACTGTACTGTGTCTGCAGGAAATAAACTGTGCTGTGATAATGAGTGAGGTGTTTCTTCTTCAGCCATTATCATGAAACTTTAATTTGAGTGTTGTAAAATCACGTTGTAGTTCATTCTTTAAACTAGCTGAATTAATGAAAATAAATGTATGTTTGTATATTTTGATAATGGTTTATGTTGTTAGTGCTGCAATCCAACTGTAAAAGCTTCCATTTTTAGACAAGCGTCTCAGAATCCTCCTATCCTCTCCAGCTTGTCTCATTTTTTCTGAAATCTCACACGAGTGTTTGAGAGTTCAGTTTCACCCCGACACTGAAGTCAGTCGTCATGTGTCTGAAATCAGGAGTTTGTGCTTGATCATCGTCTCACTGTGACGTTCTGTGAAATCCTACAAAGACAAACTCCATTTCACTGAAACGTTCATTTGCTGTGATGGATGTTACAGTGTCTTCAGGATCATTCATTGTCTGTCTCTCTCTCTCTCTCTCTCTAGTCCGGATGAAGACTGTTGTCAAAAGTTTGTGCCATTTATCGGGGTAAGACACCACAACTCTCACTGAAGTCTTGATTTTATAATGTACCTGTGACACTGAAGCGTGTTGTGGTTTCAGGTGGTGAAGGTGGGGATTGTGGAGCACAGTCTCTCAACATCAGGTCAGAAACACACCATAACAGTGTTCAGATGAATTCAATGTGTCCTTACGATCGAATGATTAAAAAATGCTGCAAGACATGCAACATGCAATAAAGGTGAAACAAACAGCAGATGATCTGGCGGAAGTGTGTACTGTGTACTGACCATACAGAAACGATCCTTTAAACTCAATAGTCATGGGTTTGATTGCTCTTATGTTTCTGTGTGTGTGTAATGGGGGGCAGATGGCCACAGGAAATGAGGTCACGTCTATATGGTGTTGTTTGCACTCTCTCAGTAGAAATTGATTTTACTGGAGCTTTATGTTGCGGCCGCAGGAGAATCAGCGCATGGACTCATGAGTGTTTCTGGGTCACGTAGAATACTACACATACATGTTGACTAATTTGATCTCTTTTCATTTGCCAGTAAGAGAGTAATACTCTCAGCTATTATGTTTTATTGTGTTTAATTCCATTAAATCCATTCCAGAGAATTCCAAAGAGTTTCTCACACATAAACAGAAAAAGTGCTCCTATTCTCTGAGGGTCTAGACATATAGAGGTTTTAGTATGTGCATGTACTGTACGTTTTGTTGTACTTGTTATGAAGCTTTCATTAAAGTGACAGTTCACCCAAAAATGTCAATTCTGTCTCATGTAGTTCCAAACATTTCTTTCTTCTGCTGAACACAAAAGGAAATGTTTAGCAGGATGTTCAGTCTCAGTCAACATTGTTGAGGACACAAATGTAATAAATGGTCCTAAATCTACTACGAATTTGATAGTTACTGTAAAAAACAAACAAACAAACAATCAAACAAAAAAAAAGGTTCTTAAAGTTATTAATAGCTGTAAATAAAAATTTTGGTTTTTTCGATTAACACTTTATTGATTCCAACAAATGAAACAGAAAAGCAAAACATATATGCACAGAGTCAACTTTTAACCTCCATTATTCCCTTTCCCTCTCCCAATCCCCAACCCCACCCTGACCACCAAAAAAATAATAATAATAATAATAATCACACACATTTAAAACTATAAATCCCTCTTCACTGCCCCTCCCCGAGAGCCCTCCAAAAAGGTCAAATAGCTGCCCTACTTCTTATTAAACATCTCCAGGTTGCCTAGCCTTCTATATGACATTTCGTCAAATGCCGCTACCCTGCCCGTCTCTATGCACCACTCCTGAAACGAGGGCGCTCCAATCGACTTCCATGCCCTAAGAATGATCTATCTGCTGATCATAACACCGGCGAGGACCCAATTTTTTATGCACTTATCCCCTATATTAATGACCGCCCCATTGCCTAAAATACAGAGTCTGGGGCAAAATTAAATTTGAGTGTCCAATACATCACACATAAAGCTCTGAACCCTCAACCAAAACTCTTGGATCTTCACACACCACCAAAAAACATGTTGTGTCCCCATCTTCTGATTGGCACCGAAGTAAAATCTTAAATTGCATAAGGCACACCCTTGGATCTCTAGATGCAGACTTGACATTTCTTTAGAAAAAATGCTTTTAATAAATGTAATAAAGATCCGGAATGTGATCATTTATGTGGTCCTAAATGTTTCTTCCCAATCTGGAATGCCCAATTCCCAATGCGCTCTAAGTCCTCGTGGTGGCGTAGTGACTCGCCTCAATCCGGGTGGCGGAGGACGAATCTCAGTTGCCTCCGCGTCGGAGACCGTCAATCCGCGCATCTTATCATGTGGCTTGTTGAGCGTGTTACCGTGGAGACGTAGTGCGTGTGGAGGCTTCATGCTATTCTCCGCGGCATCCACACACAACTCACCACACGCCCCACCGAGAGCGAGAACCACATTATAGTGACCACGAGGAGGTTACCCCATGTGACTCTACCCTCCCTAGCAACCGGCCAGTTTGGTTGCTTAGGAGACCTGGCTGGAGTCACTCAGCGCACCCTGGATTCAAACTCACGACTCCAGGTGTGATAGTCAGCGTCAATACTCGCTGGGATAGCCAGAACCTCAAGTAATGATTACATTTTACACAAATGAGTCATTTATCAGTTTTATTGTTTACAGCTCCAATTGGCCATTTCCTCATGAGTGACACGATTGCATCAGTGTACACATTAATTGTGAATAATTGTGAAGAACAATATAATCAGGAAATAGAATGCACATCTTTAATGAAGACTTCTGACCATTTAACAGTATTAATCTGAATGTAAAGTAAATGAACTGTACCGTTTACCTTCATCAACTATACTCATCATGCTAACTATCATACTGGAGCTGTTGTATCAAACATTAATGCATAAACATTATTTCTATTTATATTCAAATATATGCAAACAGATTTTATCTAGCTCATCAAAAATATACCAAACACCCTTCTGACAGATTTGTATATATTAAGGACCAAAAGTTATGCCAAGCACCCTTAAATATGACGATCCCAATACGTGTGATAAAAGTAGTAAATGTGATATTATTAAAAAATGACTTCTTTGCTAAATTAAATATTGACGTATTCCATATACAGTAATGTACTTTTTATTACGTTTTCAGTGTGTAATGTAGGTGTTCAAACCCGAAGAGAAACATCAATTTTAATTTGTTTGTATCGCAATAAATGTTGTTTTACTAAGAATAGT